>NW_023618588.1:23743-40300 GCF_014905685.2 Nematolebias whitei
AGATGTATGTTTGTTGACCAGAATTAGCACTCTTCTTTCAACACCCCACTCAGCTTTCCGGTACACT
Organism: Nematolebias whitei; assembly: GCF_014905685.2. Classification (NCBI taxonomy): domain Eukaryota; kingdom Metazoa; phylum Chordata; class Actinopteri; order Cyprinodontiformes; family Rivulidae; genus Nematolebias; species Nematolebias whitei. Next base: position 23,811 of record NW_023618588.1, read on the forward strand.
TCAGGACGTGCAGAGACTTTGTTACCTTAGATGGGGGATACCTCCACTCCGGAACAGAAGTCCATTAGTACGATCCCTTTACAGCGTCTCCGGTTAAATCGGCTGGTCATCGTCAGAAGTCGTGTGGTTTACTCCGTTCAACAGAACAAGCTTCCTTCGAAGTTGTAGGGCGGTACGCCTGGGTGAGTTCACAACAAGGCGCTGTGACTCCGCTGGGATGGACGGACCCCGTTGCACATGGTCCCATTCCATCAGCTTCTCAGTTCAGCTGGAAGACTTCATAGTTCCACTCAGAAGTGGAAGACTCCGGTGTAAGACTTTAAGAAGACTAAAGGAAAAACTGCAGGAAGACTGAATAGTCCCAGGAAGTGTTGACTTTTTAAAGAGTACTCACTTCCTGTCACTTGGTACTTCCTGATTGGTTGAAACATCCAGCAGGGGCGGTGTTTCAGTGATGTCAGAGGGTTATTAAAAGTCAAAAGACAGCAGGAATGTTTAAGAATGGTTAGTACAGACAGAGAAATGTTTATGAAGAGGTGAGACAACTTTGCAGGTGCCATCTTCTTATTTACTGTCTGCTGAGTTTTAAAACAAGGCACTTCGTTCTCATAACTTGCTTTCTGACTTCTGACCGACATCCCTGACTTCTGACCGACATCAAATCCACTCATTCAGACAGAAGATCAAAATGCACAATTACTTTGTAAATAGACATTTAACTTGATTCCTAAGTCTTATGAGGTTTAAAAATCATTAATACTGTTTCACAATTGATTTAAATGAGTGGTTCACTTCAACATTTAGAAATGGTATGAACTAAACACACTTTGATTATCTAGATAATCTAAAAATAGTAATGATAATGTAAAAAGGAAGAGTGTTCTTTCAATTGATTAATTCAGGATACAATTAAATAGTCTCTTGATGACATAATTTGTATTTCTGGATTCAGATCAATGAAATAACAGTTCCTGTCCCCTGAAGGTCTTCAGAGACAGGTTGAGGTCAGAGGCCTAGTTCACTACAGTCCCCCCTTTGGAAATCATCACCTGTCCATGGGGATGAATTCCAACATGAATTTACGCCTCCGAATGTCCTTGATCTTGATGTAATCCAGCAAGAGGAAAACAAAAGTCAAAGAAGGTAATCCCACAACGGTTTAGACAATTCCACAATGTTGTTGGTAATTCCATTATGTTGTTGGTAATTCCATTGCAGCAATGTTTTAACCCCTTGGAAACAAAGTCTGTAATCCATTGGAAAAAGTCATATAATCCACAATGATAAATCCACAACGATTGGAGGTGTTGATTCATCAACATGTAGAGGGGTTCCCTCGATTGAACTGCAGAGACGATCACTGGATGAAGATTGGAGACCCACGTTGTAGTTGTAGGTCCCTTCAGCAAAGGTTGCTGCTGGTGGTTCCCAGTGGATGCCATTCTAGTTCTATGTGTTCATGAATTTATGTGGTTTTAGTTGGGCTTATGAGTGGGATTTTACATAAGACTTTAACCTATATGCACCTGGTGTGTAAGCTATCATGGTTTAGATCAGCTACAGTTACCAATTAAAGGGTGGTTCATACTGAAAAATTATATATATAGGGATTTATACCTATAGAAGGGCATTCCAAACTATTTTTCCATTCCTAACTTGGTTTAAGTTTGATTTACATTGCAAAATATAGTTCGGTTCAATTGTCTGTTGTCCCTTTAGACGAACGACTTGAGGTTTTGTAGTGAACTCGGCCTCCGGTCAAAACATGCCTCTGAAGACCTTTATGGGACAGGAACTGTTATATTCATTGATTTGAATCCAGAAATACAAATTAGCTCATCCAGAGACTTTCTAATTGTATCCTGAACTAATCAATTGAAAGAACACTCTCTTTTTCATATTATCATTACTATTTTACAATATCTTGATAATCAAAAGTGTGTTTAGTTTATACCATGTTAAATGTTGAAATGAACCACTCATTTTAAATCAACTGTGAAACAGTATTAATGATTTTTTAATCCTCATTCAAAGTAGAAATCAAGTTAAATGTCTATTTTACAAAGTTATTATGCATTTTTGATCTTCTGTCTGAAATGAGAGAGTGATGTCGGTCAAAAGTCGGAGACAGTCCAAAGCAAGTTATTGGAACGTACTGTAATGCTTTTAAACCTCTCAGATGGAAACAAGAGAACTGACACCTGTAGTTTTTCTCTCTTCGTCAAAACATTTCTCTGTCTGTTCCTAAACATCTCTGCTGTTTTTCTGAATTGTAATGACCCTCTGACGTCACTAAAACCACACCCCTGTTGGTTCTTTCAACCAATCAGGACTTCCCAAAAGTGACCGGAAGCAGAACTCTTTAAATGTCGACGCTTCCTAGTTCCAATAGTTCGGAGGGAAAGTACTAGTTCTGAAGTTCTAGTGCCTGGAGAAAGTTCTGAAGTGCTAGAGTTAGTTGGGAGTTCTTCCGAGTCTAGTTGGGAGTATGGAGCCTTCCACATCTGAGTGGAACCTCTGATGGACTCACAGCTCATGTGAGTCCACCCGGGAGGTGACCGTGTTGTTGAACGGAGTACCGTCACTACTTCGGATGATTCTCAGCCATCCTAAGGAGACGCTGAAAGGTAGCGTTGAAATGGAACTCCGTACCGGAGCTGACCTATCTTCTGCAAAGTTAACGAGTCGCTTCACTACCTAGTGTACCGAGGCTGAGCTGGGGTCGGATGAAGGATGCCATTCCTAGTCAACACACTTTCTTCTTCCACATCTTTTCTCTCCATTTAAACTCCTTCATTTCCCATCTTCAAACTTCTATCTTGCCAGTAATTAATCCAGATATCTTCAGAAATGTCTGTTGTTTTTATTAAGTAAAACGTGCCAAGTTTTATTAATCAGAGCCGATAGCATAATCAAGTGTACAATGTTTTGATGTTAAATTTTGATTCTGTTAATAAATGACCACATTCATTTTGATGGGTCAAAGAAAATTAACGTCTCATGTCACTGATTAGACCATCTCCAACACAGTACCTCTGTCACATATCTGTCAAGTAGCTCGAAAAAGTGAGAACCCATTGTTAAAAATTGACTGTAGTGGAGCTCCTAAGCTAACTGATGCTAACCTAGCCCTAGCATACTACAGTTTGGTTTTTTGGTTTTCCCCCTAAATGTTTTGGAGTCTATGGCGAGACTCAACTGAACGATTAGCTAGGCCCCCCCCCCCCCCCAACCAAGATTGTTCGAGTAGGTTTGGCTTGAGCGTCGTGAGACCAATGTAGCATTAATCTACATCGACTCCTCAAAGATTGAAGTTTAACAAATTAACTGCATGTTGGCATAGTTAAAGTCCTCTTATTCTCTAACTAAAGTACACACAAAATTCATTCTTGCTGGGGGTGTTCAGAAACAATACCAAAACCAAATAAACAATGTTTCAACATCGACAAAATTAGTGATTAAGCAACCAGAAAAACAACGTTTCAACATCAACAAAAGTAGTGATTAAGCAACTAGAAATAACGTTTCACTGCAACACTCACTCTGACTGTCCAATTCGATCACGTTATCGCGTCTGAGTTGTTATCTTAACACTTAATCAAGCTTGGACTTATTTAGTTTTTACTTGGACGACCTTTTTTCCCACGATGTCTAAGTTTGTGAGATCTTTGTCTCCTGTGGAGTTATTGAACTTCTTGTGTAGTTTAACCTGGTTTCGATGTACCCATTTAACAATTGGCTCTTTTTGGCCTTTGCTGATTTTGATCTGATAGACAACTGGAGACAGGTTGTCTGTTATCAGGTGGGGTCCAATCCACCTGGGCATCAGTTTGCGGGCGAGAGTTCCGGTCCCGGACTCTCTTTTCCCGGTTGTGGGGGCGAACGTGTAGTACCAGACCCTATCTCCCACTTGGAGTTCCTCGTGAGAGGCCTTTTGGTCATAGTACGCCTTTTATCCTTCAGCAGATTTTTCCAGGTTTTTCTGGGTAAACGCAAAAGTGTTTTTAAGGTGTTCTCCAAATCATTCATGTATTGTTGTGTGGTGTAGGCTGTTGCCATGGCGGCATCGCCTGGTTGGTACAACAGGTGTAGAGGGAGAGTCATTTGTCGACCCGTCATCATCTCGAAGGGAGAGATGCCAGTCGATGTGTGCCTTATGGCCATGAGGACCAGAGGGAGTTTCATGTCCCAGTCCTTCTGGTTTGCGGCTACGTATTTCTTCAAAATACTTACCACAGTTCTGTTTGCGCTCTCTACTTGGCCTGAGGCCTGTAGGTGGTAGCCAACATGGAAGTTGACTTTGATGCCTAGCATCTTCCACAGTTCTTTCATCACTTCAGCCGTGAAGTGCGTACCTTGGTCTGAGTTCACCCTAAGGGGAAGTCCAAACCTTGAAAATACATGATTCATTAGTAACATAGCAGTTATTTGTGCTGTGTCGTTAGGAGCTGGTAGGCATTCTACCCATTTGGTAAATGCGCAAGTTACCGTGAGAAAATATTTATTTCCTCTAGTGTTCTTAGTAAGTGGTCCAACCCAGTCGATCTGGAGGTCGGACCATGGGAATGCAATGCCTCTACTTTGCAGTGGTGCTCTGTGGAGTGGTCTGGATGGCTGAAACTGGCCACAGACCAGGCACCCTTTTATATATTTCTTGACATCCTTTTTCATTCCAGGCCAATAAGCAACTTGTTTTAATGCTTTCAGCGTGGCGTTATCTCCCTTGTGTCCTGCGGATGGGAGGTCATGCGCATGAACTAACATCACCCCCCTGTGGTCATGGGGAACCACGAACACGGGTGATGACGTCGGTCCATGAGCAAAAGTTAGGATGCCCTTGATTAGTTTTAGCTGTCTGCGCAGCTGAAAGAGGACTTTAAGGTCTGGATTGGAATCCAGGTCGGCTTCAGATGGAGTGTTTTTCTCTGGGTCAGTCAAGTACAGCATCATCGATTTTATCGCAAGATCCAACTTCTGAAGTTGGATTATGTCTGAGTCTGTCAGCACAGGTTGTACAGAGACTGTGTGGTCAGCCGGCTTGGCTGCAGCCTGTGCACGTGCGACTGCCATTACCTCGGCTGTAGGTTGTACTGACAGAGTTGCAAGCAGCCAGGAGGGGTCAAAGGACCACTGAGGGCCGTCCACGGCTCCGTCCTTGGCTAGGAAGTCTGCAAGGTCATTATACTGCTTGTCATCGCCTAGGACTTTTGAATGTCCTGGAACCTTTTTCCAGTAGACCTGTAGGTCATGTGATGCCACCAAGTGATCACATGCCATGAAAAGCTCTTTGTGTTTGACCACTTTCTTGTTGCTTGTGAGAAAGCTGTTCTGTTTCCACAGAGCGAGATGACACAAGAAACTAAGTCGAGCGTAATTAGAGTCCTTGCAGATGACTAGCGTTTGGATGGAGCTTTCTACTGCCATCAGGAGAGCTATTAGGATTCCTGTTATCTTAGCGTACTGAGAAGTCAGAGAACCTAATTTATAGCTAAAAGTGACCTCTTCTTGGTCTTGGAGGAGAATCCCTAGAACACCTGATTTGCAGGTTTGTTTGTGGTGGAATGAACATCTATCCACGTACAATGTTGTCATATCTTTGCAGATATTGCCATCAAAGTAGTTATGATTCGAGTCATCACTTACTGAGGGTTTTTCCGCAGCTGGCGGATGGGTGGCAGGTACATCTTGTGTACCTTCCTGGCAGACCTCTGGAATGGTCTGTCCAGCCGTAAGGATCCTTCTTGGCTGGTTTTAGTGACCACAGTACATTGCGGCTTATGTCCACCCAGACACCTAATCTTACCAAGATGTCAGAGCCTATGTAGGTTGCATGTGGTAAGTCTGGGACCACGAGGAATGGGTGGACCAGTTCCCGTTAGTTCCAGATCAGTTTCAGGTTAATGACTCCTTTCGCAGTCATCACTCGTGAACTGTTAGGATACAATGGAAAGCGGAAAGCTTTCTCGATCAGAACTGGACCCAAATGTTTTTTATCCAATGTTTCGTAGAAAGCTTGGTTAATAGCTGATATATCTGTCCACAGCGACAGTACAGCATCTTCCGTGTAGGATCCTTGGATCTCTACACCTTTAACTACCAATGGTAGGTAGTATCCGGTGGGCTCTGACTGTCTCAGCTCGCAGAGGAGGCTTTCTTGTTCATTCAGAGTTGTGTCCACCGGTTGGGTCTCTTTGGTTTCACATGCTTTTGAAGGCTTACTTACCGGGACTGTGTTCTCTGCTGAGAGGTCCTTGTTGCCTTCTGTGGTGCCTGCTGTTGGGCAGTCTGTGACTGTCTCAGGAGGCATGAGTATTGGCAGGGGTTTGCTCACTCTGGCCCACATTGTTTGTTCACCATAATCCATAATCGCCTCAAAGCGATTTATAAAATCCTGGCCAATCAAAAATAGGAATGAGTCAATCGTAGACACATGTACCGGGTGGTATAGTGTTATCTCGCCAACCTGCATGTGAACCATAGCTATAGCTGTTAGGGTTGTCCTCGTCTCTGCGAGGCCCTGCACTTCTATAGCACTTTCTATGAGAGGCATTTCCTTGTGAACACTGATAGCGGCGGTCCTGAGCTCCTCGAACAGTTTGGCTGATATAATAGTTACATCGGCCCCACCGTCCAGTAGGGCTTCATGTGTGAGGACCCCTTCAAGTGTGATCGACAGGTAAGCTTTTTTATCGACCCCCTTTCTGATCAGGTTACACAGGAACCTTGTAGGTTTTGGCCAACGTTTCTTCTTACGTTTACCTTTGCCTGTGTAATCCTGGTTTGTCCAAACCGTTGGTGCAGTTGCTGCTGCTCCTGAGAGTTCGGTTTTGGACAGGCCTCCGTCATTGATGTATGAGATCACCCGCTCTCTGTGTGTTGAAGGGCTCTCATTGTTTGTAACAACAAGGTCCTGGTGGCTGTCCGTGACAGCGGCAACGTTGTTGTTTGTGTCACCTTGATTTGTCTGAACCGTTAGCACAGCTGTTGCTGTTTCTGAGATTTCAGTTTGTGACGGGTCACCGTCGGTGACGTGTGATTGCACCCCCCTTTTTCTGGTGAGGGCCTGTCAGAGTTTACAACAACAATGTCATGGTGACTGTCTGTGACAGCAGTAACGGTGTTGTTTGTGTGTTCTGACTCATCAGCAATGATATTGCCACATAACGCGTCAGGTTGTTTGTCCGTGGCAACACCTTTCAACATTTCCAAGAACCGATGCACACTCTGTCTCGTCCGAGCTCAGTGGTCTGGGGCTCTCTTTCTGGACCCGCTGCTGTTTCTTTTTCGTCTCAGGCTGTTCAGGCCGATGCGGAGGGGGAGCAGGTCCCCTCCTCTGGGGTTCCCAGTGGGATCCCTGGTCGTATGGGTCACCTTTGGTGCCATACTTTTTACCCTTAGGGTGTGCACCCCACTTCTAGTACATTCGTTCATCCTCTGGTTTCTTGGGGAACCATTTAGGATCTTGTCTGGACCAGGGGGCACCCATCTGTTGTGGTTTGGCTGCTGGAAAACCTCGTTTCCTCTCCCCTTTTTTGGGAGGGGGAGCTGAAGCTCTCGTCCCTTCCAATTCTAATGACTGGGCAGGAATCCTCTCACCTGGGAACACCTCAGTGGGTGTTTTGGCCTGTGAACGGGCCTCAAAGACATTTACAGCACAATTTTTTTTTATCTCACTGATGGTTTTCTCTTTGAAATTAGCCATCATCTGCACTGACATCCTTATGTCAGGGTGGAGATTTTTGCTGAAAACGAACTTAAACGCTTCCTCCTCCATGCCGGTCTTGTTCCTGTAACCAAAATAAGCCTGCAAAATTCTGGACTAATATGCCCTTGGGTGCTCATTCTTACCTTGCATGACCTTGTCGGCAGCTGGATATCCGCCAGGTCCCGCGCAAGGGGTATACTCTTTCATAAGAGCAGCACATAACATGCGGTAATCATTTCTCGTGGCATCAGGTTGACGCTCTATGAAGGAAAACACTGTCTTGGCTGAAGTGAGCCTGATTAAACCTACTTTATCCTCAACTGTAGCTTTGGGATAGCTTCTTAATTGGAAGTCAAGGTCGCTCAGATAGGCCTTAGTGTCGGTTGAACCCAACGGCCCTGGCTCAAAGCGTTGGACATACTTTGCTATTTTATGCAATTCCGCTATTGAGAGCAGAAGCTGAGGAATTGGTGTTGTTGGAACAAAATAATCACGTAGAGGTGATTCACCAGACTCATGTGGAGGTGGCAGAAGGGGATTATGTGTAAGAGGTACAGCAAAATCCTTCTGAGGTGGTGGTGGGTGACCACTCAAAAACTCTGACCCAGTTCGTCTTTTAGTTCCAGACATCCTTGCCCCTTGTCAAAGATTTTATTTGTGGCTGCGGCAATTTTTGCCTCACAGGCTGTAAGCGTTCATGTGATGTACGACACTCACTTTGTAAACGCACGCCTTGTTGGACTAACGCCGCTTTTTCCAATATGCACTCGTCCAGAGCGCTTGATGTGAGCTGCAACCGTTGGTGCAGAGCATCATTGTCTGAACACAGTGCTTTGTACTTAATCCCTCCTTCATGTAGCTTTTTCTCATATGTCTGCTTCTAACAACAGCTGAGCTTGTGAGACCTCTTTTTCTCATTTCAATTCATTCTACCAGGTCTCTTTATCAAATTTAAACTGTACCATGAGTTTTAAATACTCCTCACGTGTTGTTTCGCGGTCCTCTGTCTCATGTATCAACCGTAAAGCAAGGGCTTCTGCCCTGTTGACCTCAATGTAAAATTTAGCTTTCAGCAAGAATGCTATTTTAGCTATTTGTTCATAGCTTGACTTTGTTATGGCTGTAGAAGTTACACTTTCTGCAACTTCCTTCAGCTCGTCCAATAACTCTATTGAGTTCATGAGGTCCACCTGTTCACCATATGGATATAGGGAATCTGTTAGCAGCCTTTTCAGGGCTGTCTCAAGCCAGTCCTTTTTATCACATAGAGCAACATTAGCATTCTCAGCTTCTGTTAAATCTGCCATGGTTGTATCCACTGTTCAGCAAAACCTATCTGGTTAAACCGTCGCAATCTTAGAGTTTTTCAACAGGTAAATGTTTGTATTTAAGTGAGCAGTGAGTCTCACAGACTATTTTAGCTCTGTGTTTCATCAACAGTACTGTTATAAGCCAATTTTTCAATAAATGGGCCCCTGTGTTTAGGCCTTACCCCATTAATATTGTAAGTAAATGCTTCCTGTGGCAGTGTTACCTAATATGAGCTTAATTCTAACAGATACAAGAGCCAGGCTATTTCAGTGTTCATTTACTCCAATGCACTTAAAATTAAATAAACCTGCAATATTTTCTAAGAAGGCTTACAGCAACTGTGTAGTTGTAAACGCCCTTAAGCAGTTTAATTTACCAAAATTTGCTATTTAAACAGTACCCATGAACCAGACTTGATTAACAAAAAAAATAAATAAATAAATAAAACGAGTGCGCAGCTCTCTTTCTGGAAAACTGTTATACTCTTTTTCAACAGCAGGTGGCGGTGTAAGCTTACTTTTACCGGTAGGAGTCACTGACGACTTCCTGTGAACCGTCCTGTTGACATCCGGTTGTTAGCCGTTAGCTACGATGTAGCAACGGTTGAACACGTTTCAAATCAGCATTTATGGATGGATTTAAAGCTTTAACGTTGCGTCGCTTCACAAGCACACTCTTTATGCATGGACTCATGAGTTTAGGAACGAATGTCAGGGCTTTATTCAGCTTTTTTAAACACAAAGGAAGACTCCGTTAAAATCAGCTTCATTTCCGGGGTCACGTGACTTCACAGACACGTGAACATTGGGGGTGGGCTTTTCGCACTGACACCAGAGTGAGTGGACGTACACGGCGTTACGTCACCAGCTTCTCAGCGAATCAGAACGTCCCAAACAGCGGTTGTCGATAGAGGTTGAACGAGTATATAATTTTTAAACTCGACATTAACATAATAAAACCCTAGTAGAACTTGAGTATTTGATGACGTCATAGATCTCAAGATATAAAAATACATAAATAAATAAAACCGCAAAAAAGGTAATTATTTACAAAAAAAAGACCAACCAAACATTGGGATTGTATATTATGCTCCTACCATTTATCATACTGCAAATAAGTCACAGGAAAAACTAAACTATTAGTTATTATTATTAAACTGCAAACGTGAAGAAACGTGCAGCACGTCAAAAACTAAACTTAACTGGGTGTGTGTGTGTGTGTATGGGGGGGGGGCCGACCACCCCCCACCACCGCCAGCTGTGGTGCGCATTAAGTTTAGTTTTAGAGATTAATATGTTTATAGATTTTTTTATAGGTTTAGAGATTAATATTTTTTGTTTTTTGTTTGTGAAACAAGGTCAGAGGAAGCTGGTTCTGGTTCGGTGGATTGGACCCGGTGTTAAACCATACTCTGTGACCTGCAACAGTGCAACACCGCCCCCTACGGTCATACGGTGGTCACATAATATGACATCACTACGGTTACCCGACGTTACATTTTTAACCTCGATAGATGTCCTAGCAATCGATGTGTAGATTACTCGAGTACTCTGTTAATGCCCTAGTTGTCAACCAATCACAGCTCGTGTGTACTCGCCTTAAGCTAGCAGTTAGCATCAACAGTCCGGTCAAATTATCGCCCATCAAAGCTTCAAAAATGCACAATTTACTGTGAAACGTAACGAATCAGCATAGAAGCAGCTCTGAGAAGGCGCTCAGCCCACAGACAACGTATCACCATTTAAAACACGACTCGTTCGAGTCCAGTAAACAGAACCGGGTCGAACACGCAGAACCCCCGGTCCATGCTAGAGTTTCAAACAGAATGAGTGCGTTATTCCCACTGCTTACAGCTTAGTTACACAAACAGATTGACAATTTCAACTTTAAAATGAACACATTGACGCAATTCTGTATCTTTCTGAACACCACAGCCGTAGAATATGTCTGTATCAAGGTCAAAACTCGGACTTTTTTATGCCAACATGATGCGTTATTTCACAATAACACAGGTCTCGGGTCACACATAATTTATCTCTTTAGAAACGTTACGGGCCACCAAATATGTAGTGATGTCAGGACAGCTTTGCTATAGACACACTACTAATCAATTATTCTTAAAGCTAGTTCAAGCACAAAGAATATTAATTGTTAATTACAACGGATTCTTTTTTTTTTTAGTTAAATTTCTGCCATGTGACCAAGATAACTTTGAGTGGATTGTTTAATCAGTGACATGAGACGCCATTTTATCTTTGACCCATCAGAATAAATGCGGTCATTTATTTAACAGAATCAAAATTTAACATCAAAACATGTACACATTGATTTGCTGATCTGTTTCTGATTAATATAAACTTGGCACGCTTTACTAACAAGACAACAGAACATTACTGATTTCCGGTAAGATGGCGCCCGTGTACATGGCCTGCAATCTACCTCTGACGATACTGTTTGGATTATTTCTGCTTTTTTCATTTTTTGTCTGGGATATCAACTCGCTGCTTGTGTATGACCGACAACAGCTCCTCGATCTTCCATTGTCTGTATCTGCTGTCGCTGATTCGGACCATTTTGATCGTGACTCGGGACCCCCCCTCTTCCACCCCTTCTGGCAGACGTGCCTGCTTGTTTGCGCTGAGCCCCAAGCCTGCCTTGTCGGAGATATCACTTCAGACGCCGGGGAAAACGTGCCGGCCGGCTGGTAAAACTCAAAGCTCTGCGTGGTCAACGTTTCCACAGCCAGCTTCCTACGTGCCCGGACCAGGGAAGATATGGGTGTTGTCTACCGGCCCGGCGCTTGGACCGTCCTGGAGGCGCTGTTTTTAAAAATCTGTAACCGTTGGCGCGCACCACCCCCACCATGGCTGGTTCTGTGTCGGACCAGATCAGGACGTGCCTCATCAACACAAGGTCTGTTGCCAACAAGACTTTTATCCTAAATGACTTTTTTAAAGACGAGGGACTAGATTTTCTTTTTCTCACGGAATCCTGGTTGCCTTTGGGTGATTCAAGCGCCTTGGTGGAACTTTTACCTCCTGACTGTCTGTGTTTTAATGCCCCGCGGCCATTAGGTCGGCGGGGTGGTGGAATATTAACTGTATTTAAATCAAACTTTTCCTGTAAACAGTTGTCCACCCTCATGCCCTGCTCCAGTTTTGAGCTGAGTGCTTTTGAACTCGGACATTCTCCTCCCGTTCTGTGCGTGATTGTTTATCGCCCCCCTCGTTCCAAGGATTTCATAAGTGAATTATCTGATTTTCTGGCTTACATCACACCAAGATATGATCACTTTATTATCGTTGGTGACTTTAATATTCACGTCTGTTGTCAGGAGAAGCCGTTAGTGAAGGACTTCCTTGATTTGTTGGACTCATTTAATTTAACTCAACATGTAAATGTTCCCACCCAACAACACGGTCACACTCTGAATCTCATTTTAACACGTGATGTCTCTGTTTGTAATTTGGTAATCGGTGACAACGTTCTCTCAGACCACATGCCTGTCTTGTTTGATATCATCCCGCCTTGTCCTACTGCTAAGTCATGTGATTCTGCACGTACTTCATGCGCCATTAACCGTTTCACTGCTGCACGTTTTACTGAAGCTTTTAGCTCTGAGAGGATCGATCAGCTCTCAGTGTCTCTCTCCACCGAGGAGCTAACCTCTCAGCTTAACTCTGTTTGCCTAAATATTCTGGACCGTGTTGCTCCCGTTAAAACCAGGAAAACAAAACTTTTATCAGAACCATGGCTTAATGATGTCACTCAAGCCGTTAGACAGTAGTGTAGGAGAGCAGAACGTAGGTGGAGGAAAGACAGGCTGCAGGTTTCTTTTCAAATCCTAAAGGAGAGTTGGCGTCATTATCAGAAGGCAGTTAAGGAGCTTCTTCCTGTTCTGGGCCCTCCTGTTCTTGGCATTGTGAACAGCAGCTTAGCCTCAGGTGTGGTGCCAATAACTTTTAAACATGCTGCTGTCCAACCTCTCCTGAAAAAACCTAGCCTTGACCCCTTAGTCATGTCCAACTTCCAGCCTGTCTCTAAACTCCCATTTGTCGCCAAACTACTGGAAAAAATAGTGGAGTCCCAACTGAAATGCTTTCTAGAGGATAATGCCATCTTAGAGCTATTCCAGTCTGGCTTTAAACCTCTCCACAGTACTGAAACTGCTCTACTCAAGGTTTTTAACGACATTCTCCTATTCACAGACGCTGGTGATTCTGTGCTCCTTCTCTTACTGGACCTCACATCTGCCTTTGATACAATTGACCACGAGATCCTCATTGCGAGGTTAGAGTAGTGGGTGGGCATCACTGGGTCAGCCCTCGAATGGTTTAGATCTTACCTCGCTGACAGGTCCTTTTGTGTCTCCATCAAAGATTTTAGTTCAGCCTCGGCAGCGCTTAAATGTGGGGTACCGCAAGGTTCCATCCTTGGTCCTCTTATTTTCTTTATACCTGCTGCCACTAGGTGCTATTTTCAGGAAACATAACATACCTTTTCATTTCTACGCCGACGACTGCCAAATCTACTTCCCCCTCAGACTCAACGGTACTCGCTCTATTCAAATGTTACTGGACTGCCTGGCTGACATCAGAGATTGGATGGCTTTAAATTTCTTGAGTTTCAACGAGAAGAAATCTGAAGTTATGCTGTTTCCTCCCAATGACACAATCACCAACCACTGTATCGACCTATCTGTTCTGTCACCGTTAGTGAAACAAAAAGTCACTAATCTAGGAGTGATACTTGACCCTTCTCTGAAACTCAACAATCATGTAAATATGATTGTTAAATCCTGCTTTTTCCAGCTGAGGCGACTGTCTAAGCTGAAGCCCATATTGTCCAAAAACAACCTGGAGACAGTAATTCATGCATTCATTACATCCAGGCTCGACTATTGCAACTCACTCCTTTTTGGTATCAGTCAGACCTCCATAGCTAGACTTCAACTGGTCCAAAATGCAGCAGCCCGGTTTTTGACCAGCACAAGCAAAAGAGAGCACATTACACCTGTTTTGGCCTCCCTACACTGGCTTCCGGTTCACCTTCGAATCAAATTCAAAATACTGTTGTATGTCTATAAATCACTAAACAGCTCTGCCCCCTCCTATCTTACTGATCTGCTCCAGCCGTATGTCCCACCACGTTCTCTCAGATCAGCAGACCAGTTGCTCCTAACAGTCCCAGGAGCCCGTCTCAAGCGCAGAGGTGACAGGGCCTTCTCTGTAGCAGGCCCAAGACTTTGGAATGAGTTACCTCTGCTCGTTAGACAGGCCCCTTCCCTCACAGTTTTTAAATCTCGCTTAAAAACACACTTTTATTCCCTGGCTTTCAGCACTGTGTGATCTGTGCTGAGTCTGTGTGCATCACACTGTGTTGGTCATGTTGCGGTTGTTGTTATCCATTATTGTTTCTGTTGGTTTCTACTTTTTGGTGTCCTGTTATGTAATCTGTTGCTGTGTGCTTGTTCTGTTTGTCCCTGTACAGCACTTTGGTGTGCTTTGTCACTGTTTAAAGTGCTTTATAAATAAATTGGTCTGGTATGGTATGGTATGATTGAGGCTGATTCACCTCTGAAGGCATCTAGATTACTGGCAAATAGAAAAGTTTAAGAGAAGGAATAGATTTAAAAGGAAGATGGATGAAGGAAGATGTATGTTTGTTGACCAGAATTAGCACTCTTCTTTCAACACCCCGCTCAGCTTTCCGGTACACTTCAGGACGTGCAGAGACTTTGTTACCTTAGATGGGGGATACCTCCACTCCGGAACAGAAGTCCATTAGTATGATCCCTTTACAGCGTCTCCGGTTAAAGCGGCTGGTCATCGTCAGAAGTCGTGTGGTTTACTCCGTTCAACAGAACAAGCTTCCTTTGAAGTTGTAGGGCGTTACGCCCGAGTGAGTTCACAACGAGGCGCTGTGACTCCGCTGGGATGGACGGACCCCGTTGCACATGGTCCCATTCCATCAGCTTCTCAGTTCAGCTGGAAGACTTCATAGTTCCACTCAGAAGTGGAAGACTTTAAGAAGACTGAAGGAAAAACTGCAGGAAGACTGAATAGTCCCAGGAAGTGTTGACTTTTTAAAGAGTACTCACTTCCTGTCACTTGGTACTTCCTGATTGGTTGAAACAACCAGCAGGGGCGGTGTTTCAGTGATGTCAGAGGGTTATTAAAAGTCAAAAGACAGCAGGAATGTTTAGGAACGGTTAGTACAGACAGAGAAATGTTTATGAAGAGGTGAGAAAACTTTGCAGGTGCCAGCTTTTTATTTACTGTCTGCTGAGTTTTAAAACAAGGCACTTCGTTCTCATAACTTGCTTTCTGACTTCTGACCGACATCCCTGACTTCTGACTGACATCAAATCCACTCATTCAGACAGAAGATCAAAATGCACAATTACTTTGTAAATAGACATTTAACTTGATTTCTAAGTCTAATGAAGTTTAAAAATCATTAATACTGTTTCACAGTTGATTTAAATGAGTGGTTCACTTCAACATTTAGAAATGGTATGAACTAAACACACTTTGATTATCAAGATATTCTAAAAATAGTAATGATAATGTAAAAAAGGAAGAGTGTTCTTTCAATTGATTAATTCAAGATATAATTAAATAGTCTCTTGATGAGATAATTTGTATTTCTGGATTCAGATCAATGAAATAACAGTTCCTGTCCCTTGAAGGTCTTCAGAGACAGGTTGAGGTCAGAGGCCTAGTTCACTACATTATCGAAAAGCAATTGGCCCCTAACATGTGGCACATTGCTAACCAGAAGTAGATTTGGGAACCACCTAGGAAGTTGTGCTTTGGCACACTTATAGCTGCTTAAGAGTGTGTGAGGCTTTTTGAGTTTCATGTTGATCGTGCGGCTGTGGCTTAGTGGTTAGAGCAGTCGTCCTTCAATGCAAGAGTTGGGGGGTTCGAACCCCACAGCAGTCACATGCTGAAGTGTCCCTGGGCAATACACTGAACCCCTTGTTGCCTCTGATGTGTGTCCCATCGGTGTATGAATGTGATAAATCACTGATTAGTCTCTTTAGAATGATTTATTCAATTAGCTTTGTAGAGATCTATTAGAGTGCTGTATTAATGCGTAAATGAGGGCACAGATTGTAGTGTAAAGCGCTTTGAGTGTCTCAATAATATAGAAAGGCGCTATATAAGTACAGTCCATTTATCAGCCAAATTGTTTAGGAGTTATAGCATGTGAAATTCCATGTTGGAAGTATAAACCGGCACAAGATGGGCACAGACTCCACCAGTACCCAAGACTAGGCTGTGCCCCTCATGCCCCTTTTGTGCCCATAGCAAGGGCATAAAATTGCTTAAGATCGGCACAGACCATTACTCATAATAAAGACTAGGCCATGCCCCTCATGTACCTTTTGTGCCCATAGCGAGGGCATAAAAACTTGAGATGGCACGGACCATTACTCATAATAAAGACTAGGCCGTGCCCCTCGTGT
>NW_023618588.1:40310-45856 GCF_014905685.2 Nematolebias whitei
ATTGCTCGAGATGGGCACGGACCATTACTCATAATAAAGACTAGGCCATGCCCCTCTTGTACCCTTTGTGCCCATTCAGGGGCATTGAGTTTTCCATTTACCCATAAGTCCTAGCCTGAATGCAGGAGGGACACAAAACTCACAGAACCCAGTCACAGGGTCATGCTGAAGAGGATCTTTGCGTTTTGTGCACCAACGACTTTGCTGAGTGGGTCAACCAAACCCCAGTTTGGCAGAACAGTTACCCATAAATCCTTGGGATAAAGCAGGAGGGACACCAAACTCAGATCATAGTCAGGGGTGATGGCGATCAGGACCTGTGAGTTTGGTGGTCGAACGACCTCGTTAAGGTAGTTAACGAACGGTGTGTTTTCTCACCACCAATTACCCATAAATCCCAGGGACAACCAGGAGGGATACCAAACTCTCAGAACGTGGTCAGGGGGTCGTGGGAAACAGAACCTGTAAGTTTGGTGCGTCAACGACCTCGTTTAGGGGGTCAACGAGCATCCCATCTGACCAGGGTAAAAATTACCCACTTTAGTCTTTAGGTGTAGAGACCCCAAAATTTAAGCTGGGGGTGCTAGGGGGACCCCAGATACGAATCTGGGCTCAGATTGGAGCCATCTGTTAGAAAAAAAAATTGGTCTGAAAAGTCAGCCAAAAGATGGTCTAAGTGTCTAAGACCGACAGACCACTTTGAATGAAAAATTGGGCCTCTGGGTGACATTTTTTTCTACTGGGTCCAGACTCACCATCTTTGGATATGTTGTTGTGAGGCCTCTGACGGATGCGTACGCGTCCGTCCCGTTCCAATCTGATCCCATTTAGGGTGTTAAACGAAAGGGGGTTCACTCCAGTTTTGTCTAAAATACAAGTCCCCATAAAACCTAGCGTGAAAGATGTAGGGACACAAAACTTTCTGTGCTAGGTTGTGGCCTCAAGCTGATGACACTGCGAGTTTCACGACCCTAGGGCTCTGTTTAGTGGGTGAACCACAAATCCCATTTTTCACAAATTACAAGTACCCATAATTCATAACTTGAATGGACGAGGGACACCAAATTCACAGATCGTGGTCGGGGGGTGGTGCTGATCAGGATCTGCGAGCTTGGTGCTCGAACGACCTTGTTAAGGTAGTTAACACGCGGTATGTTTTCCCATCACCAATTACCCCCAAATCCCAGGGACCACGCAGGAGGGACACCAAACTCATAGAACATGGGCAGGGGGTCATGCTGATCAGAACCTGTGAGTTTGGTGCACAAAAAACTTTGCTTAGTGGGTCAACCAAACCCCAATTTGGCACAAGAACCAATTACCCATAAATCCCAGGGACAATGTAGGAGGGACACCAAACTCGCATATCTTGGTCAGGGGGCGGTGCTGATCAGGATCTGTGAATTTGGTGCTCGATCGTCCTTGTTAAGGTAGTTAACAAGCGGTGTGTTTTCTCAGAACCAATTACCCATAAATCCTTAGAAAAATGCAGGAGGGACACTAAACTCACAGAACATGGTCAGGGGGTCGTGCTAATCAGGACCTGTGAGATTGAGCTCTTTGGGAGGGTCCTAAGAGGGTCAACAGGCCCTCCAAATTCAAAAGGTCAAAAGGTCAGGCCTTTAATAATACAAGTGATGGATTGCCCATAATTCATAGAAGAAAGGAGTTAGGGACACAAAATTATCAATGTTCTTTGTGGGCTTTCAGCTGATGACACCCTGAAAATTTGAAGTAGCTGGCTTATTTCTGAAGGAAGTTATAAACATTTTTATACTTAGGCCTCTCTTTAATCTTTGAGGCTGCTCATAGAAGTTGGACGAGTGCATTTTGGCTCAGTTTCATATAGGAAGGTCCTACAAAGATGAGCCAGATACCATTGGAAAGATCTGATTACGGACAATTCAGAAAGGTCTTATCACATCTGTATGTGCTTCCTACGACCCACAAAACGCCCAGAAGTATATACTTGTAGGGCCTCTAGCGCCCGTTTCCGTGCACATACGTGCATGAAACTTTGCACACCCCTTCACAGATACTTGCTTTACATGTGCATAAAGTTTGAAGTGGTTGGCTTATTCCTGAAGGAAGTTATGATATTTTTTAATACTTTGGCCTCACTTTTATTTTTTAGGCCTTCTCCTAGAGATATGACGAGTGCATTTTGGCTCACAGCTTCACGTAGGAAGATCCTAGAAAGATGAGCCAGATATCGTTGGAAAGATCTGATCAAGGAGAATTCATAGAGACCTGCTTGACCTTGGTGCGTACTTCCTACGATCCGCAAAACGCACGGAAGTGGAAATACTCGCGGGGCCTCTAGCGCCCGTTTTTGTGCACGTACGTGCACAAAACGTTGTATACCCTTTCACAGATACTGGCTTTACACCTGCACCAAGTTTGAAGTGGTTGGCTTTTTCCTGAAGGAAGTTATTAAAAATAAATTTGACCGCTCGGATGGATGGACGGGTGCATTTCTGCTTGTAGCTTGGCGTCGTAAGATCGGATCAGGGTGAGCCTGGTACATTTGTAAAGATCTGGGTGATACGAATCCAACGTGCCCTCCCTCATCTGTTTGCGCGCTTCTTACGCAACACACAACACAAAAGAGTGTGTTACTCAGTCACCCTTACGTTTAACATGGCTGAACCTGATTCTCATATGACAGGATTCTCTGGTGCGAGCAGCCCCCACCATCCTGTTGAGGCCTCCGCTGTAACCAGATCAAAGGTCAAGCTCGTTAAGGTCAGATCTTGGCTTCCGAGGAACGTAGAAAGACAAAACGAACACAGACAGATTCGTCTCGATCTCACTAACAACATGTGTCGAATTAGTGCACGTATGTGCACGTTCAGGGGATTAAAAGACCAATTATGACCTATAAGTCATCACAGGAATGGGCTAAAGACATGAATTTTGATGTGCTCAAACCTTGGCCCATGCCGAAAGGTCTCTGAGTTTGGTGCACCAACGATCTCCCTTAGGTGGTCAACGAGCGCCCCATCTGACCAGTGGAAAATTACCCACAAGTCCCCAATCTTTGGGTCAAGAGACCCCAAAATCAAAGTGGGGAAAGCTGGGGGTACTCCGAATAAGAATCTGGTGTCAGACTGGAGCCATCTGTTTGAGAAAGAAAATTAGGTCTGAAAAGTTAGCCAAAAGATGGTCTAAGGGTGCATTCACACCAACCCTGTTTAGTCCACTTTAATCGAACTCTAGCTCGTTTTCCTAGAAAGTCCGGTTCGTTTGGGGAGGTGTGAACGCACCATCGAACTCTGTCACGGAACAAAAAGGCGAACTCTGGCCCGGGCTAAAACTTAGGTCTCGGTCCAGTAGAAGCGAACTCCAGAGCGGTTCGAGTACAGTGCGAATGTAAACAGACCGAGCCCCGCTCCGTAGGGTAAACAAACACGCATTTCTCTTACCTTATATGGAGCCGTTAGCTACCTTGTGTGGAAAAACAATATTCTCCATGGTCTTCTGTCTCATCTTCTGCTCATGCTGTCCATTTTTGAAAAATGACAAAATATAACTCCTAAAACTGTTAAAACTTGATGCCACTTTGTTTTTATTTTTATTTACAGAAGAAGAAGACGTGACTTCAGAAGTTTTTGTGTCGTTTATTTCAGTAGATCTTGGTGTAGCACCCCCACAGGCGAGCGGAGGAATAGGTTGGTTCAACAGGTTGACTCGACTGCACAGTGCAGTGTGAATGCAAATGCACCAGCTCAAGTGTAAACAAAAGGTCATGAATATTGGTCCCGAACCGAATCTACCAGACTATCTGGTGTGAAAACGACCTAAGTGTCTAAGACCAACAGATGACTTTGAATGAAAAATTGGGCTTCTGGGGGACATTTTTTTTCTAATGGGTCCAGACTCACTATCTTTGGATATGGTATTGTGGGGCCTCTGACTGACGCGTACGCGTTGGTCCCGTTCCGCTCTGACCCCGTTTAGGGTATCAAACGAAGGGGAGTTTACCCCAGTTTCGTCCAAAATACAAGAACCTATAAAATCTAGCGTGAAAGGTCTAGGGACACAAAACATTCTGTGCTAGGTTGTGGCCTCAAGCTGATGAGACTCTGAGTTCCGTGACCCTACGACTCCGTTTAGGGGGGGGGGGGGGGGGGGTGAGCCCAGACACCCATTTTTCTCAAATTACAAGTACCCATAATTCATAGTGTGAATGGATGAGGGACACCAAACTCACAGATCAAGGTCAGAGGGTCGTGCTGATCAGGATCTGTGAGTTTTGTGCTCAAACGACATAATTTAGGTAGTTAACCAGCGCCCGTTTTTTTCACCACCAATTACCCATAAGTCCTAGGGACAATACAGGAGGGACACCAAACTCACAGAACATGGTCAGTGTATCATGTTGATCAGGACCTGTGAGTTTGGTGCACAAAAGACTTTGCTTAGTGGGTCAACCACACTCCATTTTGTCAGAAGAGCCAATTACCCATAAATCCTAGCATGAAAGGTCTAAGGACACAAAACTTTCTGTGCTAGGTTGTGGCCTCAAGCTGATGACTGTGAGTTTTGTGACCCTACAACTCCGTTTGGGGGAGAGCCCAGACACCCATTTTTCTCAAATTACAAGTACCCATAATTCATAGCGCGAATAGATGAGGGACACCAAATGCACAGATCAAGGTCAGAGGGCTGTGCTGATCAGGATCTGTGAGTTTTGTGCTCAAATGACATAATCAAACCAGCTCCCTTTTTTTTAACCACCAATTACCCATAAGTCCCAGGAACAATGCAGGAGGGACACCAAACTCACAGAACGTGATTAGGGTGTCATGTTGATCAGGACCTGTGAGTTTGAGCTCTTTGGGAGATTTTTAAGGTGGTCAACAGGCCCTCCAAAGTCAAAAGGTCAGGCCTTTATTAATACAATGATGGATGGCCCATAATTCATAGAAGAAAAGAGCTAGGGACACAAAATTTTCAGTGTTCTTTGTGGGCTCTCAGCTGATGACACCCTGGAAATTTGAAGTAGCTGACTTATTTCTGAAGGAAGTTTTGAATTTTTTTATTCTTGAGCCTTTATTGTCATTTGAGGCCTTCTCTGAGAAGTACCTTTTGGCTCACAGGTTCACGTAGGAACGTCCTACGAGGATGATCTTGATACCGATGTAAAGCTCTGTTTAGTAAAAATCCAACGAGCTCTCGCTCATCTCTGTGCGTGCTTTCCATGACATTCAACGGGCCGTAGAGTTTGCTAATCACGGGCCTCCATAGACTTAACATGGGCTTTTTATGTGGCCCCCATGCACGCTGTGGTTAACGCACGGATGTGAAACTGTGCACGCATCTTCAGGTGTCCGTACTTAACATACCCTAGCAAAATGCAAAATAATGAGATTACATGAGAGAAAAATCACTGGTAGAAACAATACATGAGTGGTTGGAAAAGAATGCACCAACAAGAAAATATTGACGGGCACAGAGTATAAAAGAATGCTAACAAGGGGAAAATGCAAAACACCCAGGGATAGACAACAGGGATCAGGTGAGAGTGGGCAGGGTAGGAGCAG
>NW_023618588.1:45956-56184 GCF_014905685.2 Nematolebias whitei
TTTTTTGTTGTTTTGCTTTGTTTTGTTTTTTTTGAATGTCCAGAGGACCAGATTTAACTTTTTTAGATTTTTCTACCTGGATTATTGAGCATGCATCAGGATATTCTGAAGATAGTGAGAAATTAGGTGGAATCACCCTTTTGTCATTTCCCAAATCGGAAGTTAGAATCTGACACCAACTTCAGCATTGTAGTTTCTCCTTTGCTTCAGTTCTGGTGTTTGGTGAACAGTTAAGGTTTTTACCTCCTGCTCTTTTGAAGTTCAGCTCATATCCTCTGCAGCTTATGTCTGTATTTTTGAATTCTCATCACCATATAAGAAAGCTATAATTAAACTTATCTTGATTTTGTGAGAGATTTGACACCTGCTTAAAATGCAATGTTCTATAAACAGAACTGTCCTCGGCTTTTGAAATGTTTTTGTATATTATGTTTTAATTAACTGAATTTGATTTAAACTTATTTCCATTTTCTTATTTCTTGCAGTTAAAAATGGCACCTAGAATAAATCTTTTTAAGGATGCCATTTAAAGACCAACAAAATATCCTTACATGAGGTGAATTACATCAATGCAGTGAAAGGTAAGATGAGATAATGAAACGTTAGGTTTTCTGACATGACTTGCCTTAAAGAGAATCTAATAGAGTGGAGTTAAAATCCCAATATATATTTAATTTATTTGACTCAAGGGAAAATAATTTGTTTCTTTACACAAAAAATGTTATTTCTAACAAATCAATCTCATCATAATTTGTTAAACCAGTCTCAGATTAATCATTTTGTTAATAAATTAAACTTGAATAAAAAAAAACATGAATTGCTATAATAACCTGTTATGTCAACACAATGCAATCTAAAATTCAATTATTTCATTATTAATTAATTTTTAAACATGTATTACATCAATGTTGACTCATACAGCAAAGGGGCAGGAACTTGGATTGTAAATTATATAAATATGACTTAAATTAAATTATTGTAGACAGCTGGATGGATAGTGAAACATAGAACAAAATGTAAGTTTTACATTTTAAACATTATTGTAATTTGACATGAATTGCAAAGTTTCAAGCTCAAAAATGATAAGATTGAGACAAGTACTACTTGATCAGAAATAAATTGAAAGAGTAGAAAGTTAATGTTTAACATTTGGAGTTGTTTAGAATGAAACTGAATGAGATTTATATCTTAAAATATCAAATTATGGACAAAATTGAACCATTTGGAAATAGGGAAAACAGGGAAATCAAATAATATTTTGGAATTCAAAAAGCGTTCAATACAAAAACAACTGGACTTTATTTGTAACAGAAGACGTTTCGCTCCTCATCCGAGGAGGAATATTTTGGAAGCAAACCTAATTTTAGCCCAAACATAGACACTTTGATAGTGTCCATCAGGACTAAAGAGGTGTAACAAGACAGATTGGGATTAAATGTTTTTCAGATTGAATGTATGGACAGCCACTAAAACTAGATTGAGTTGAAAAGACGGCATGCAAGTTTTTTTTATCAAGATGAGCTGATATAATGATGACTTCCCTGTTACACTAATCAAATGTCAAAAAGCAACTGTTTTGCTACAATAAATTACTTTAAGTAACTTTAATGTAGTAAACCAAATTTTACTATATTGCAAACTAGCTAAGGCTATAAATTTTAGAGTGTTCACTATTTGTAATATGTAACAAGTTTCCCGTTCCGCATAAAAATAAACAATAAAGAAAGAATGACTGAGAAAAGTGTCCAGTTTAATTCAACTAAATTGACACAATGAAAATACTAAAACTAAGTACAAAAATGTCTGCAACAACTAAGCCAAAAATAATGCAACAAAAACTTTCAGAAATGCAAAAACACATGGACTGAATCTTCCCTTCTTGATCTTGAAGGCTGAGGTAAAGTTTTGACATAGAAGATAGATTCTAGTCAATTACAGCACTGGAAACTCGTGGGGTGCTGAAGTAGAAAGGTCTTCAAATTCTAACCATGCAGAGAAAGAAATCAAAAGCAGAAGGAGAGAGAAGTTCTGAAATGAGCTTCTGCAGAATTCCATTTCATTTAAAATATTTTCTCATCTGTTAAAAAATATCACTTAAAACACACATGTATACAAAATGGTTATTTACAAATTATAAACAAAGGCAGAGTTGTTTCACACCACATTCTGTAATGTTTAGCAGTGTTTCATTGTGCTGATATGGCTAGTGCCCATAAGGAAGTTAATTATTGTGTGTGACAAGTCCCCATGAAGCCTGATCTGGTCACTGTGTTTGTATATCAGACTAAAACTGGTTGGATTTATGAAAAAACATTATGACTAGCATTATAGTTTTTCTCAAAAATTGTTATTGTTTTTCAGTTTGTTTTCATTTTTGGTGTACATGCTTTGAGTTAATTTTCAAAGTGTTCTATTTTCACGGAAGTAGACTTTTTGGTTGTTTTCTTAACTCCAAATATATGTGTTTTTTATGAGTATAGCCAATCAGTGGCTGTACCCTTGTTGACTCCCAACTTCCACAAACATTAAATATTGAAGGAAAAAACTCTGACCAGAATCAAAATACTGAAGAGGTATGTGCAAAAGACCTGCTTTTCCCATAATTTTACTCTTAAAAATTAGTTTTCATTTGAGAATTCTGATGAAATCGTATAATTTTATTGATTGTTGTTCATTAAAATCATTAGCCATTTATTTTAGACACAATGTCCCTGAAACACACTTGAATCAGTGCTGATCTGTGTTCAGCATTGTCAATCAAACTCATGTCAGAAAGAATCCTATCGTGTGTGAGAAGTCCTCACAAAGCTTGATTTGTTCAGAGTTTGAGGCTAACAGATATTAGCTAGCACAAATCATGCTAGGTATTTCAAATGAAAGTTTGTTTTAATGTACTACAAAGTGCAGTTGTTTGTACATATTTGAGGAAGGTTCTAACCTTCATAGTCAATTGAAAAGTGTTTTCCTAGATGTTTATTGTGTGCATTTACAACATCCCCATAAAGCATGGTTTTGTAATGTTTAGCAGTGTTTTATTGTGCTGATCAGGTTGGTCCCCTTAAGGAAGTTAATTATTGTGTGTGACAAGTCCCCATGAATCCTGATCTGTTAAGTGTGTGTGTGTATATCGGACTGACACTGGTTGGTTTTATGAAATGAAATTATGAATACAAGTATAGTTTTTCTCAAAAATAATTGTTTTTCAGTTTGTTTTCATTTTTTGGTGTACATGCTTTGAGTTAGCAGCACGGTGGCGCAACTGGTAGAGCTGCTGCCTCTCAGTGATCAGGTCCTTGGTTCAAACCCCGGTCCAGGGGCCTTTCTGGGTGGAGTTTGCATGTTCTATCCGTGCATGCGTGGGTTTTCTCCGGGTGGTCCGGTTTCCTCCCACAGACCAAAAACATGCATGTTAGGCTGATTGGTAACTCTAAATTGACCCTAGGTGTGAGTGATAGAGTGAATGGTTGTTTGTGTTGTTTGTCTCTATGTGGCCCTGTGATGGACTTGCGACCTGTCCAGGGTGTACCCCGCCCCTCGCACAGTGATTGCTGGACATGGGCACCAGCGACCCCCGTGACCCAAAATGGAATAAACGGGTAAAGATAATGGATGGATGGATGGATGCTTTGAGTTAATTTTCAAAGTGTTCTATGTTCATTGATGTGGACTTTTTGGTTGTTTTGTTAATTCCAAATATGTGTGTTTTTTTATGACTATAGCCAATGAGTGGCTATACCCCTGTTGATGACTCTCAACCTCCACATCCACTAAGTATTGAAGGAGAAAACTTTAACCAGGGCAGACCTACTAAAGAGGTATGTGCAAAAGACCTGCTTTTTACATGAATTAACTTTGCAAAAATTATTTTTCATTTGAGAATATTAATGAAATAGTAGCCTTTTAATTCTTGTTTTTAAAATTCATTAGCCATTTATTTTAGACACAATGTCTCCAAAACACACTTGAATCAGTGCTGATCTGTGTTTATAATTGTAGGTCAAACTCATGTAAGAAAGAATCCTATCGTTGTGTGTGAGAAGTCCTCACAAAGCTTGATTTGTTCAGAGATTGAGGCAAAGAGATGTTAGCTTGCACAAGTCATGCTAGGTATTTCAAATGAAAGTTTGCTTTAATGTACTACAAAGTGCAGTTTTTCGTGTATATTTATGGAAGGTTCTAACCTTCATAGTCATTTGAAAAGTGTTTTCTTAGATGTTTATTCTGTACATTTATGTTGTCCCCATAAAGCTTGTTTTTGTAATGGTTAGCAGTGTTTCATTGTGCTGAACAGGTTGGTCCCCATAAGGAAGTTAATTATTGTGTGTGACAAGTCCCCAAGAAGCCTGATCTGTTCACTGTGTGTATATCAGACAGAAACTGGTTGGTTTTATGAAATTAAATTATGAATACAATTATATTTTTTCTAAAAAAAAATGTTATTGTTTTTCAGTTTGGTTTCACTTATGGTGTACATGCTTGAGTTAATCTACAAAGTGTTCTATTTTCACTGAAGTGGACTTTTTGCTTTTTTCCCTAATTCCAAATATATGTGTTTTTTATGACTATAGCCAAAGAGTAGCTGAACCCCTGTTGATGACTCCCAACCTCCACATCCATCAAATATTGAGAGAGAGAACATTGACCTCGGCAGAACTACTGAAGAGGTATGTGCAAAAGATTTGCTTTTTACATGATTTAATTTTTAAAGCTTTGTTTTCATTAGAGAATATTAATGAAATAGTGGCCTTTTAATGCTTTTAAAATTCATTAGTCATTTATTTTAGACATAATGTCCCCGAAACACACGTGAATCAGGCTTAACTGTGTTCATCATTGTAGGTCAAACTCATGTAAGAAGGAATCCTATCGTGTGTGAGAAGTCCTCACAAAGCTTGATTTGTTCAGCGTTTGAGGCAAATAGAAGTTAGCTTGCTCAAGTCATGCTAGGTATTTCAAATGAAAGTTTGCTTTAATGTACTAAAAAGTGCAGTTTTTCATGTATATTTAAGGAAGATTCTAACCTTCATAGTCATTTGAAAAGTGTTTTCTTAGATGTTTATTCTGTACATTTATGTTGTCCCCATAAAGCATGTTTTTGTAATATTTAGCAGTGTTTCATTGTGCTGATCAGGCTGGTCTAAAGAAGTTAATTAGTGTGTGTGACAAGTCCCCAAGAAGTCCTATCTGTTAAGTGTGTGTGTCTGTCAGACTGAAACTGGTTGGTTTTATGAATACAATTATAGTTTTTCTCACAAATTGTTATTGTTTTTCACTTTGGTTTCACTTTTTGTGTACATGCTTTGAGTTAATCTTCAAAGTGTTATCTTGTTACTAAAGAGGACTTTTTTATTGTTACCTTAATTATCTTTTTTCATATGTCACTGTTTTATGAAGACTGATCTGTTCATTTTTATTTCATATTGTTATTTAAACAACTAGCCACTTTTATTCTGTCTCACATACACAAATTACAATTTAAAATTTTTAAACAATTTTCTTTTTTCACTACAGAATATTACAGACTTCTGTTATGAAAAATACGTTTTTGGACCAAATTTAAGGAGGACTAAAAGTGTTTATGTAAGTTTTTATTAATCCAAATACAAACTACTTCACTTTAGCAAGTTTTTCCTTACAACTTAAATCAGTGTTGTCAGTGTTTGTTTTGTTTTTTTTGTTGAGTATGTGGTTCTTGCTGTCCAGAACGTAATTTTATGCATCTGGCAATATATGAATAAGCTATTAATTTATTAATTTTGTTTGTTTTTTCTAGATTAAAAACTGATCTTGGAAATTCTGATGACCTTTTTGATTCTACATCAGGGAGTGGAGAAGAATTTATTCCAAATTCAGCGGATCTAAGTGACAGTGATACCAGTTTAAAGACAGATTTTTTGTTCAAGCAACCTTTTCGAGACTGTATGGTGGATGAATGTAGTTCAAGAACGCCTGTGTGTGACAGCACATCAGACAGAATTAACTTTGATAGAGACAGATGCAGTCTGACAATGGGAGATGCAGTACTTGATGAACCTAATGAAGCTAGTTCAAGTCATAAACACTTCCACCCAATATTAAACATTGATGGTTTTGCCAGACATTCAATTTTTGTTGGGAAAATGGCAACAAACTTTTGCTAAGCATACATACCATAGATTGGTTGAGGCAGATGAATATACCATTTTGTTAGAAACTCCAGGAAACTATTGCGTAACTTTAAATTTACCATTAGGATTTTTGTTGGTATTGTTATTTTTCAAGTTTGCTATGTTTCTGTTGCCTTTGGTTGAGTTTACTTAAAGTTGTCCGATAAATAAGTGGAATTTTCAAAGTACACATCTATTTTTGAGTTTCCATGAACAACATTTTCACTATACAGGTCCTTCTCAAAAAATTAGCATATTGTGATAAAGGTCATTATTTTCCATAATGTAATGATAAAAATGAAACTTTTATATATTTCAGATTCATTGCACACCAACTGAAATATTTCAGGTCTTTAATTGTTTTAATACTGATGATTATGGCATACAGCTTATGAAAACCCCAAAAAAGGGGCAGATATGATAAGATTTTTTCTTCTTCTGCTACCTTTCATTTTATGACGTGTTTTTTTTTCTCATTTGGTTTCTAAATTCTTTTTTTGTGTTTTAAATATGAAATGAATAAAAATGACAAAAAAAAATGCCTGTCCCAAAAAATTAGCATATCATGAAAAGGTTCTCCATCCATCCATCCATTTTCTTTACCCGTTTATTCCATTTTGGGTCACGAGGGTCGCTGGTGCCCATGTCCAGCAATCACTGTGCGAGGGGCGGGGTACACCCTGGACGGGTCGAAAGTCCATCACAGGGCCACATAGAGCCCAACAAGACTAAAAACCATTCACTCTCTCACTCACACCTAGGGACAATTTAGAGTTACCAATCAGCCTAACATGCATGTTTTTGGACTGTAGGAGGAAACCGGAGTACCCGGAGAAAACCCACGCATGCATGGAGAGAACATGCAAACTCCACCCAGAAAGGACCCTGGACTGGGGTTTGAACCAAGGACCTGCTCGCTGAGAGGCAGCAGCTCTACCAGTTGCGCCACCGTGCTGCCCAAAAGGTTCTCTAAACAAGCTATTAACCTAACCATCTGAATCAACGACGTAACTAAACACCTGCAAAAGATTCCTGAGGCTTTTAAAAACTCCCAGCCTTGTTCATTATTCAAAACCGCAATCATGGGTAAGACTGCCGACCTGACTGCTGTCCAGAAGGCCATCATTGACACCCTCAAGCAAGAGGGTAAGACACAGAAAGAAATTGCTGAACGAATAGGCTGTTCCCAGAGTGCTGTATCAAGGCACCTCAGTGGGAAGTCTGTGGGAAGGGAAAAGTGTGGCAGAAAACGCTGCACAAAGAGAAGAGGTGACCGGACCCTGAGGAGGATTGTGGAGATGGGCCGATTCCAGACCTTGGGGGACCTGCGGAAGCAGTGGACTGAGTCTGGAGTAGAAACATCCAGAGCCACAGTGCACAGGCGTGTGCAGGAAATGGGCTACAGGTGCCGCATTCCCCAGGTCAAGCCACTTTTGAACAAGAGACTGCGTCAGAAGCATCTTGCCTGGGACTGCTGCTGAGTGGTCCAAAGTTATGTTCTCTGATTACAGTAAATTTTACATTTCCTTTGGAAATCAAGGTCCCAGAGTCTGGAGGAAGAGAGGAGACAGAATTCACATTGCTTGAGGTCCAGTGTCAAGTTTCCACAGTCACTGGGGTGCCATGTCAGCTGCTGGTGTTGGTCCACTGGGTTTTATCAAGGGCAGGGTCAATGCAGCTAGCTATCAGGAGATTTTGGAGCACTTCATGCTTCCATCTGCTGAAAAGCTTTATGGAGATGAAGATTTCATTTTTCAGCACGACCTGGCACCTGCTCACAGTGCCAAAACCACTGGTAAATGGTTTACTGACCATGGTATTACTGTGCTCAATTGGCCTGCCAACTCTCCTGACCTGAACCCCATAGAGAACCTGTGGGATATTGTGAAGAGAAAGTTGAGAGGCGCAAGACCCAACACTCTGGATGAGCTTAAGGCCGCTGTAGTGAGTCACGTGGGTACGTGTCACTTGTTGTATGACAAATATATGAAATATATTTGCATACAATATTCACGAGTTCTTCATTTTTCTGACTGTGTAATGCCGTGCATTGAATTTAAAGGAATGCGAACGAGAGACGTTATTACCTTTGACTCATCAAATGAATGGAGTCATTTATTTTCAGAATCAAAGTTTAACATCAAACATTTACATTAATTTGGCAAAATATGAAAATAATAACAGACAGTTTCACAAATAATGAACTTCAAATCACTCGGCGGTGATTTGAGGACTTTGCTTCAGATATTTCTAAAAATA
This sequence comes from Nematolebias whitei, assembly GCF_014905685.2. Classification (NCBI taxonomy): domain Eukaryota; kingdom Metazoa; phylum Chordata; class Actinopteri; order Cyprinodontiformes; family Rivulidae; genus Nematolebias; species Nematolebias whitei. The sequence goes on from NW_023618588.1 coordinate 54,362, forward strand.
TCTGTACTGATTTATGAGAGAGAGGTGAGTTTAAGAGGAGCTTGAGATTTATCTTACAGAGGAATATGTGAGGGAATTTAATCTGTTTAACCAGAAATTGCACGCTCCGTCAGGTATCTCAGCTTCTCCCAGGTACACTTTAGTCGAAGAAGAAACCGTTACCTTGTTGACGATCGATCACCTCAGTAAGAATCCTTTTCAACTGATATCAGCGTCTCCGTTGAGAACAGCTAAAATCCTTGGAGAGTCGTGCGTGGGTCGTTCAAACAGAAATTATAATTCCAAACGTCTCTGGATCATCCTGAATTCTCGAATTCTCTTCCATTCACTTCACCATTCTCCATGAATTCTCCATGAATTCTCTTCAGAACTCCTTGAGCACTACATGAGAACTTTTCATTCTCGGAATCTTTTTCATTCTATGGAATCTACTGCACTCTCCCAGAACCGGGAAGTTGTCACATTTTAAATGAGTTTACTTCCGAGTTTACTTCAGAGCTTTCTGATTCGTGGATGGACCAGAAAGAGGAGTGGTTTTTTGACGTAAGTTATTATCAAAAGTCAAGGATTGTTTTCAACATACAGAAAAGATTATTGCAGTCGACCAGACTTCGTGGAGTCTCACACTTGGTAATCTTTTCAAATAGTAAAACATGACATTTCTTCTTCAGTAAACATTTAGTTGACCGAAGCTTCAACTTTCACACACTTACGACTTGGCTCATTTCAGACAGAAAATCAAGAAATGCATATTCAGGTGATTTCTCCTTTGAATGAGGAATAAAAATCATTACTTACTGTTTATGTAAAATAAAAATGAGTAGTTCTTTTCAACCTGTAAGCATTGAGTTAAACTAACACAATTTGATTATCAAACATTTGTAAAACAGTAATGATTATAAAGGATTGTCTTTTCTGCTTGATTAATTCAAGAAAGAAAGCCATCAGATGGCTCAGACTTATTCAGATCAATGAAAATAACAGTCTCTGTCCATCTGGTAGATTTGAGGTCATCAGGGTCAGATGAGGGTCAGATCATCAGGCCATCTAGTTCACTACACCGCTATCGAAGCATCCTGGGCCTCCATAACACCTCAGCAGTGCCACAGGCTGATTGCCTCCATGCCACGCCTCATTGAAGCAGTCATTCATGCAAAAGGATTCCCGACCAAGTATTGAGTGCATAACTGAACATGATTATTTCAAGGTTGGCGTTTTTGTATTAAAAACACTTGTCTTTCATTGGTGGGATGAAATATGCTAATTTTTTGGGACAGGCATTTTGGGTTTTCATGAGCTGTACAGGTCCTTCTAAAAAAATTATCATATTGTGATGAAGGTCATTATTTTCCATAATGTAATGATAAAAATGAAACTTTCATATATTTCAGATTCATTGCACACCAACTGAAATATTTCAGGTCTTTAACTGTTTTAATACTGATGATTATGGCATAGAGCTCATGAAAACCCAAAATGCCTGTCCCAAAAAATTAGCATATCATGAAAGGGTTCTCTAAACAAGCTATTAACCTAACCATCTGAATCAACAACGTAATTCTAAACACCTGCAAAGATTCCTGAGGCTTTTAAAAAACTCCCAGCCTTGTTCATTACTCAAAACCGCAATCATGGGTAAGACTGCCGACCTGACTGCTGTCCAGAAGGCCATCATTGATACGCTCAAGCAACAGGGTAAGACACAGAAAGAAATTGCTGAACGAATAGGCTGTTCCCAGAGTGCTGTATCAAGGCACCTCAGTGGGAAGTCTGTGGGAAGGGAAAAGTGTGGCAGAAAACGCTGCACAACGAGAAGAGGTGAC
>NW_023618588.1:56284-58387 GCF_014905685.2 Nematolebias whitei
ATGTAAAATAAAAATGAGTAGTTCTTTTCAACCTGTAAGCATTGAGTTAAACTAACACAATTTGATTATCAAACATTTGTAAAACAGTAATGATTATAAAGGATTGTCTTTTCTGCTTGATTAATTCAAGAAAGAAAGCCATCAGATGGCTCAGACTTATTCAGATCAATGAAAATAACAGTCTCTGTCCATCTGGTAGATTTGAGGTCATCAGGGTCAGATGAGGGTCAGATCATCAGGCCATCTAGTTCACTACACCGCTATCGAAGCATCCTGGGCCTCCATAACACCTCAGCAGTGCCACAGGCTGATTGCCTCCATGCCACGCCTCATTGAAGCAGTCATTCATGCAAAAGGATTCCCGACCAAGTATTGAGTGCATAACTGAACATGATTATTTCAAGGTTGGCGTTTTTGTATTAAAAACACTTGTCTTTCATTGGTGGGATGAAATATGCTAATTTTTTGGGACAGGCATTTTGGGTTTTCATGAGCTGTACAGGTCCTTCTAAAAAAATTATCATATTGTGATGAAGGTCATTATTTTCCATAATGTAATGATAAAAATGAAACTTTCATATATTTCAGATTCATTGCACACCAACTGAAATATTTCAGGTCTTTAACTGTTTTAATACTGATGATTATGGCATAGAGCTCATGAAAACCCAAAATGCCTGTCCCAAAAAATTAGCATATCATGAAAGGGTTCTCTAAACAAGCTATTAACCTAACCATCTGAATCAACAACGTAATTCTAAACACCTGCAAAGATTCCTGAGGCTTTTAAAAACTCCCAGCCTTGTTCATTACTCAAAACCGCAATCATGGGTAAGACTGCCGACCTGACTGCTGTCCAGAAGGCCATCATTGATACGCTCAAGCAACAGGGTAAGACACAGAAAGAAATTGCTGAACGAATAGGCTGTTCCCAGAGTGCTGTATCAAGGCACCTCAGTGGGAAGTCTGTGGGAAGGGAAAAGTGTGGCAGAAAACGCTGCACAACGAGAAGAGGTGACCGGACCCTGAGGAGGATTGTGGAGAAGGGCCAATTCCAGACCTTGGGGGACCTGCGGAAGCAGTGGACTGAGTCTGGAGTAGAAACATCCAGAGCCACCGTGCACAGGCGTGTGTAGGAAATGGGCTACAGGTGCCGCATTCCCCAGGTCAAGCCACTTTTGAACCAGAAACAGCGGCAGAAACGCCTGATCTGGGCTACAGAGAAGCAGCACTGGACTGTTGCTCTGTGGTCCAAAGTACTTTTTTCAGACGAAAGCTAATTTTGCATGTCATTCAGAAATCAAGGTGCCAGAGTCTGGAGGAAGACTGGGGAGAAGGAAATGCCAAAATGCCAGAAGTCCAGTGTGAAGCACCCACAGTCAGTGATGGTCTGGGGTGCCATGTCAGCTGCTGGTGTTGGTCCACTGTGTTTTATCAAGCGCAGGGTCAATGCAGCTAGCTATCAGGAGATTTTGGAGCACTTCATGCTTCCATCTGCTGAAAAATTTTATGGAGATGAATATTTCATTTTTCAGCATGACCTGGCACCTGCTCACAGTGCCAAAACCACTGGTAAATGGTTTACTGACCATGGTATTACTGTGCTCAATTGGCCTGCCAACTCTCCTGACCTGAATCCCATAGAGAACCTGTGGGATATTGTGAAGAGAAAGTTGAGAGATGCAAGACCCAACACTCTGGATGAGCTTAAGGCCGCTATCGAAGCATCCTGGACCTCCATAACACCTCAGCAGTGCCACAGGCTGATTGCCTCCATGCCACGCCGCATTGAAGCAGTCATTCATGCAAAAGGATTCCCGACCAAGTATTGAGTGCATAACTGAACATGATTATTTGAAGGTTGGTGTTTTTTGTATTAAAAACACTTGTTTTTCATTGGTGGGATGACATATGCAAATTTTTTGGGACAGGCATTTTGGGTTTTCATGAGTTGTATGCCATAATCATCAGTATTAAAACAATTAAAGACCTGAAATATTTCAGTTGGTGTGCAATGAATCTGAAATATATGAAAGTTTCATTTCTATCATTATAGTATGGAAAATAATGACCTTTATCACAATATGCTAATTTTTTGAGAAG
>NW_023618588.1:58397-60239 GCF_014905685.2 Nematolebias whitei
ATAATGACCTTTATCACAATATGCTAATTTTTTGAGAAGGACCTGTACTTGCAACCAGTAGTGGTATATTATTATTATTTGAGTTACTGTTTCTAATTGCTTTTTGGTGAGTTCATTAAAAGCTGTCCATTAAATAAAAGTGGATTTTTGTAAATTAAACCTATTGAGTTTCCCTGACCAACATGTTCAATATATTTCAAAGCAGTAGTAGAAGATATCCATCTAGTAGTCAGATTGCTTTGTGTGGTTGACTGGTTTAAATGTTTTTTTTAAGTAATGACACTGATGTTTATGTAATCATAACCTTTAAGGTAAGAATTTAAGTTTTACCAGTTTATTTGTAAGGTCCCCATTAAGTAATATTTGCAATGTCCCCATAAAGTAAAATGTGTTTGTGTGAATTATGTTAATAATATGCAAATGAGGTCCCCATAAACCATGTATATCCAAAATTTAATAGGTCCCCATAAAGCATGAGCCTAACATGCTCCTGGTAGGACTTCATAATTTTAAGTATTTTAATGCATGTATAGTTTAACACAGCTTTGGTTGTTACACTTGATTTTTTTCATGGCTCTGGAACCTTTAGAAAGAGTGGTCCCCACAAGTGATGATCAAAAAGTGAGTCCCCATGAAGCATGTAAACCAGTCTGTGTGTGTTGAAGTATCATTGTCCTTAATGTTCATGTGTTTCAGTGGTTCCTGCTTCTGTTTAGAGCTGATTAAAAGAAGAATCTCCTCAAGACTGAAGGCCTGATGTGGACCAGCAGGACCCAGAGAGTCTTATCATAGAGTGGAAGAAAAGACCCTTAGATCAGTCTGGTGGGAGACCAAGTCAATATGGAGGAGACCAATATCAGGTTTTTGGTCACTGCAATTTCTTTAAAGAGTGAGGAGGATTAAATTTTTTTTTACCAAGAACCCAGATTTAAAGACTCACAAAGACAGTTCCGGCTCTTCAAAGACTGACATTAATGAGGACGACGAAGAGGATGGTGAAATGACCAATCCTGACTCTCTGCTAAAGAACTCATCAGACTCTGAATCAGAACGTGAAGACAGTATGAAAGACTGGAAGGAGAGCAGGGCTCCTGAATCAGAGGTCAAAACTGTCAACAAATCTTTGAGCTGCTTTGAATGTGGTAAGCAGTATGTCAGTAACCGGACTCTTCAAAGACACATGACAAGTCATTCAGGAGTGAAGTCTTCAAGCTGTCAGCTTAATAAGAAATGTGTTGGAAAGAAGAAAAATGTAGAGTCACACAGGAAAGTCCAGGCAAGACCAAAATCAATAAGCTGTGATGACTGTGGTAAAATATTTACTTTCAAATCAAATTTAATCTCACACATGAGAGTCCACACAGGAGACAAACCATTTCCTTGTGAACTTTGTGGACAAAGGTTTAATCGGAAGACAAATTTAAACACACACATGAGAGTCCACACAGGAGAAAAGCCTTTTCCTTGTGAACTTTGTGGACAAAGATTTAGTCATAAGACACATTTAAACCAACACATGAGAGTCCACACAGGAGACAAGCCGTTTCCTTGTGAACTTTGTGGACAAAGGTTTAATCAGAAGACCAGTTTAAACAGACACATGAGAGTTCACACAGGAGACAAGCCGTTTCCTTGTGAACTTTGTGGACAAAGATTTAGTCATAAGACACATTTAAACCAACACATGAGAGTCCACACAGGAAACAAGCCGTTTCCTTGTGAACTTTGTGGACAAAGGTTTAATCAGATGACAAGTTTAAACCAACACATGAGAGTCCACACAGGAGACAAGCCGTTTCCTTGTGAACTTTGTGGACAAAGATTTAGTCATAAGACAAGTTT
>NW_023618588.1:60249-67030 GCF_014905685.2 Nematolebias whitei
TTTCCTTGTGAACTTTGTGGACAAAGATTTAGTCATAAGACAAGTTTAAACCAACACATGAGAGTCCACACAGGAGACAAGCCATTTCCTTGTGAACTTTGTGGACAAAGATTTAGTCAGAAGACACATTTAAACAGACACATGAGAGTCCACACAGGAGACAAGCCGTTTCCTTGTGAACTTTGTGGACAAAGATTTAGTCAGAAGACAACTTTAAACAGACACATGAGAGTCCACACAGGAGACAAGTCGTTTCCTTGTGAACTTTGTGGACAAAGATTTTGTCAGAAGACAAATTTAAATCAACACATGAGAGTCCACACAGGAGACAAGCCGTTTCCTTGTGAACTTTGTGGACAAAGGTTTAGTCAGAAGTCAAGTTTAAACAGACACATGAGAGTCCACACAGGAGTGAAAACTTTCTGACAGAAAATAATAAAATAACTATTATAGGCCATGAGATGCAACTGGTATCTTATCACCCAAATAAAATTTGTTTTGATTTTGTAAAAGATTTTTCGTGACAAGTTTCCAATCTATGATTTGCTCTCGGTTTCTTAAGAATACTTTAAAAACAAACTAATTAAACCTTAGATCATAATTTGAACTATAGATGTTGGTTCTAAATTACTGATTCAGTGGTTGTGCAATATGTGGAGAGAACCAACCAACCAACCAATCAAATTACTTGTTTTTTCAAACAGTCAGACCCCATGAAATGTTATTTTATGTTTATTCTTGAGAGAATTGTGATTTAATCAGTTAGTTACTTGGTTAATTAACAGGTCTCTCATGCAGATGAACTCATTGTGTTTTAATGAGACTAACCTTATAGTTTTTTAAATTACTACAATGTCATTCCTGTAAGCTGAATAATGTTTACATCACGTGTTAACATCAAAATATGGATGAAACAATGTCAGAATTGCGCATGTTAAACTCCAACTTTACTGTAGTATTAGGCTACTTTTATACATGAAGCTAAAATTACCTGACACCATCCTGCACCTAACTCAAGTGGAGTTTGTTTGCTCCCAGTGAGTTGCCACAAACTCAAAAACCCAGTACAGGATTTGTCGCATGACCTATTAAAGACCCACGAGGTCACACAGAACTAAAGAGTTCAGTTCTCAGGTTTGTTGTTAAATAGTCTGTGAGGTGTGGAGGTTTGTGGTCCGTTACCACTGTTACTGTCCACATCTGTAGGTTGTGCATCTCTAAAATTAACCTTCCAAGGTAAAAGTTTACTTTATCTTAACCAGCAATGTTTCCCCTACCATTATACAAGTGGGGCACCCTGCACAGTTAACAGAACCAAGCGCCCCATCTACCGACACCACCCCCAACCACCTGTCAGCACTGACATAACGCTAAACTGGCAGCTCGCAATACAGGTGCACAATTTAAAAAACTAAAGGCAGCCTCTTCCCTCGTGCTGAACCCACATGCTGACCCCCCCAACTCTAAAACTGTCGGTACAAACAACATGCGGCGAGATGAGAGCCCCGCTATGGCAATTTATTTAGGGGAAACACTGACCAGTGGTTTTTACTTATTTTATGTGTGTACATATGCCTGATTTATCTTTGTTCTTTTGCATTAGAATGGAAATTAAAGCTGCAAGCAGCGTTGAAGGCCCTCGCAGTGAAGCGCCGCTGCGGCCTTACGGTGACCGCAGGAACTCCAGCGACTCTTCCCGGTCGCCATCGAGAACGCTCACGCTACCGTCACGCGCCCGTTCTCCGGAGTGCGCATTCGCCGAACCTTTGACATAAGCTGCGACCGTATATATAACTATTGTAATAATGTAGGGGGCGCACTTGAGTCAAATATTAAACAACAACACCACTGTGTCTATAAGTCGTCACTAATCCAGCACCAAAAATCTGGTCCAGATCGGACGATATATCACTGAGATATAACAGTTTGATTTATGTAGGGGCGCACTTGAGTCAAAGATTAAACAACAACACTGTGTCCATAAGTCCTCACTAGTCAAGCATCAAAAATCTGGTGCAGATCGGACGATATATCACTGAGATATAACAGTTTGAGTTATCTAGGGGGCGCACTTGAGTCAAAAGTAAAACAACAATACCATTGCGTGTTTAAGTGCTCACTTATCACACACTAAAAATATGGTCCACATCGGATGATATATCACTGAGATATAACAGTTTGAATAATCTAGGGGGCGTACTTGAGTCAAATTTTAAACAACACTAACAATGTGTTTAGATATGGTCACACATTATGCCATAAAAATCTGGTGCAGATCGGATGATATATCATTGAGATATAACTGTTGGAATTTTGTAGGGGGCGCTCTAGAGTCAAAATTTAAAAAACATTACTACTGTGTCCACCAGGGCTAAATAATAATACACCATAAATTTGGTGCAGATCGGCTGATATATCACTGAGACAAAACAGTTTGAATCATGTAGGGGGCGCCCTTTAGTCAAATATTAAACAACACAACTAAAATGTCCATCAGTTCTCAGTAATGACGCACCCAAAATCTGGTTCAGATCCGATGTTGTATCACTGAGATATAACTGTAAGAAGAATGTAGGTGGCGCTGTGGAGGCTCTTGGCCATTTATCATGGAACCCTGTTCAAAGGTGGATAATGATCAATCATAGTGATTTTGGTTCATCTGGGCTCAAATCTGTGCAATTTAGAGCCAAATGTATTGCAACGGCGTCACTTTTTAATTCGCCATGGCGCCACGCCCACATTCACCAGCTATAACTGTTTTGTTGTTTAAATCAAGTCAGACCATCTTATCTGTCTTCTAACACAGGATCATCCCGATTATGTGAAGGGTGTCAAAGAAGGAACATTCCAAGTAAAAAAAGTCACTTCCTGTTCTGAGGGCGCGGGGCTTTGATGACATCACAATATGACCTCAGGGTATCGTCGGGCATGGGACAGGGATGACTCATGCCAAATTTGGTGCAAATCTGTTTTTCAAGTTGAAAGTTATAACGTTTGGAAATTTATGGCGTGAAGCTCAACTTTGAGGCCTGGCCACGCCCCTTTAACAAAACGAAACCGAAAGCTTTTGATAACTTTTACTCTCCAATGTCTTAAAGGCCTATTAACCAAGTTTGAAGTCAATCCTTCAAAATCCCTAGGAGGAGTTCGTTAAAATTCGCCGTTAAAAACGCCCAAAAATTAACCTTTGACCCAAAATGGCCGACTTCCTGTTGAGTTTGGACCGGAGCTCCAAGAGACTTTTTCATAGGTCCTGAGAAGATACACATGTTCACCGAGTTTGAGATTTATAGGTCGAAAAATGGCTTGGGGCTGAGGTTTTAAAATATTCTAGGGGGCGCTAGAGAGGCTATTGGGCAATTATCATGGCTTCCTGTTCAAGGGGCGGGCAATGATCAATCATAGTGATTTTCATGAACCTCGGATCAAATCTGTGGAATTTAGAGCCAAACGTATTGTAACGGCGTCACTTCTGAATTCGCCACGCCGCCACACCCACATCCTCCAGCGGAAGCGCTTTGCGCTTCAAAGCAAGTCGGACCAACTTGTTATCTGCCTTCTAACACAGGATCATCCTGATTGGGTCAAGAGTGTCAGGGAGGGAGCATTCCAAGCAAAAAAAGTCACTTCCTGTTCTGAGGGGGCGGGGCTTTTATGACGTCAAAATTTGACCTCAGGGTATCGTCAGGCATGGGACAGGTATGACTCGTGCCAAATTTGGTACAATTCTGTTTTTCAACGTGAAAGTTGTAGCGTTTGGAAATTTTTGGTGTGAAGCATAATTTTGAGGTCCGGCCCCGCCCCCTCAACATGCGTCGGTTTGCACCGTTTTGATAACTTTTGGTCCCCCGTGCCTACTGAGCAAAATGGCGAAAGTTTGAAACCGATTGAGCGAAATCCCTAGGAGGAGTTCGTTCAAATTCGCCGTGTACGAAAAGTGAGAAACGACCAAAATTGACACTTTGACCCAAAATGGCCGACTTCCTGTTTGGTTTAAGGCATACCTTCAAGAGACTTTTTTTCTTGATTCGGTGGGTTGTACATTTGTACCAAATTTCAGCTCTCTAGGACTTACCAGTTGTCATATCTCACGTTAGGGGGCACTGTGGAGCAGTTTGGCCACGCCCACTTTTGGTTCCATTAAATACCTCAAATTTCTCGCGGGGGACAATTTTGGGTCAGATATGGCGAGTTTTGGGATATGTTAAGGCCTCCAAATTAGCGCTCTTTGACGGAAAAAAATTAGAAACGACACAATAACAATAGGCCTTCGCAGGCCTTCGCAGCGCTTAGCTGCTCGGGCCTAAAAAACACGACTCAAAATCCACCACAGACCTCGTCAGTAGTTGCAGCTTTTATCTGAATGACTACAAATTGAAAGGGTAACTGTGCTGTTGTAGACAAATAACTGTTGGAAATCATAATCAAAGTCTTGTCACCCTGATACACTTTATTTTCTGACAATAGTCTGATGTCTTAATTCATTTTTTTCATATTTTAGTGTAATTAAAATGTTATGTTTTTCAGTAGTGACAATAGTTATGTCACATTTTATTAGTTGGTGTAGTAATAAAAATGAAAGCAGATTTTTTTTTTCAATGACAGTTATCCAAAAAAATACATTTTTATTGTTTTGCAGGCTTTAAAATAACAACAACCTCTTTCTCAATAATGGCATACCAATCTGATAAAATGCTATATTAGCTAATATTAAACATCTACACTTTTATACAACATTGTTGTTTAGTTTGTCGCTGTTTTCTAAACTGAACATGTTCCTGCATAAAAACTGTGACAAACTAAACTAGTGGTGTCATGCAAATGTGTGGATTTATTAGTAGCTCATGTAGCATTCTTTCACAGCAGAATGTTGATGACAAGGAGTTGTTTTATAAACAATCACATTGACTGACTTGCAACAAATGTTGGTAGAGAATCAGATGCCATCCCACAGCAGTGTGTGACCAAGCTGGTGAGCAGCATGAAGAGGTGCCAGGCTGTTGTGGCTGTGTTTGGTTCTTCCACATGCTTCTGAGGCTCCAGTTTGTTCAATGAGTAAATGAAGTTGTCAATATGTTTTGTTTCTTAAGACTTATTTGTTGAATCCAATAAACGACAACAAACAAGAGTCAACAGCAGAATAAGATGTTTGGTTTTGTCAGAGAAGATTCGACAAGTTTTACATGAGCATCATCATCATTTAGTGAATTTCCTCAAATGACAAATTCATCCAAAAGTTCTACTGTTCAAAATATTTCTGTGATAATTCAATCATGTTTCCAATCATTTTACAACAAGCTGTTTGGTTTAATAATGTAAATGTTTTACACGCTTTCCCCCAAACATCAATGCAATAGATTAAATGTGGAACAATGATTGTGTTATACAACATGTACAGAGCTTTATTATTTAATAATTCTCTGACTTTGTATAGTACTGTAATAGATTTAGCTATTTGTATTCTTACAGAATTTATGTGATTTTTCCATGTTAGCTGTTCATTAATGATTACACCCAAAAATTTCATCTCATTAACTCTACAAATCTCAACACCCTCAATTTTAAACGGATCATCAACAGTTCTCTTTTTGTTACTAAATATCATGTTATTAGTTTTATCTAAATTTATTGATAATTTATTAAGTTTAAACCAAGTTTGTATTTTATCAAATTCTGTCTTCATCAATTCCAACATCCGTTTTACATCTTTACCCAAACAAAAAAATGTGGTGTCATCTGCAAAAAGGACACATTTGAGGAGTCCTGATACATTTACTGTCATTCACATATATAATAAATAACTTTGGTCCAAGTACAGAGCCTTGAGGAACTCCACACGTGATATTGCAGAGGTCAGATCTTACACCATTTATTTGTAAATGATATAATTTGTAAATGATGATGTAAAAGCTTTTGTTTTATTTTGCTGTATTTCTTTATTTTATTTTACTTTTGATTACAATAAAGCTTATGATTGTGGAATAGTTTGCATCCTGGTAATAATTTGAGTGGAATGCATTGATTTATTTTCAGTAGAATGAAACATCTTGATTTTAATTTGATACCTAATTTTGAGAATCTTACATCAATTTGCATAAAATTGCTGGTGTTCTGCTACAAGTCCAAATTCTTAGTTTACATGTGTTCAAATGCTCCATTAATCAACCAGAAATGGACCTGAAATGGACCTTTAGATGTAGGGTTGTTATATACAGGTCCTTCTCAAAAAATTAGCATAATGTGATAAAAGTCATTATTTTCCATAATGTAATGATAAAAATTAAACTTTCATATATTTCAGATTCATTGCACACCAACTGAAATATTTCAAGTCTTTAAGTGTTTTAACACTGATGATTATGGCATACAGCTCATGAAAACCCAAAATGCCTGTCCCAAAAAATTAGCATATCATGAAAAGGTTCTCTAAACAAGCTATTAACCTAACCATCTGAATCAACAACGTAACTCTAAACACCTGCAAAAGATTCCTGAGGCTTTTAAAAACTCCCAGTCTTGTTCATTACTCAAAACCGCAATCATGGGTAAGACTGCCGACCTGACTGCTGTCCAGAAGGCCATCATTGACACCCTCAAGCAAGAGGGTAAGACACAGAAAGAAATTGCTGAATGAATAGGCTGTTCCCAGAGTGCTGTATCAAGGCACCTCAGTGGGAAGTCTGTGGGAAGGGAAAAGTGTGGCAGAAAACGCTGCACAACGAGAAGAGGTGACCGGACCCTGAGGAGGATTGTGGAGAAGGGCCGATTCCAGACCTTGGGG
>NW_023618588.1:67130-69040 GCF_014905685.2 Nematolebias whitei
TATCAGGAGATTTTGGAGCACTTCATGCTTCCATCTGCTGAAAAGCTTTATGGAGATGAAGATTTCATTTTTCAGCACGACCTGGCACCTGCTCACAGTGCCAAAACCACTAGTAAATGGTTTATTGACCATGGTATTACTGTGCTCAATTGGCCTGCCAACTCTCCTGACCTGAACCCCATAGAGAACCTGTGGGATATTGTGAAGAGAAAGTTGAGAGACACAAGACCCAACACTCTGGATGAGCTTAAGGCCGCTATCGAAGCATCCTGGGCCTCCATAACACCTCAGCAGTGCCACAGGCTAATTGCCTCCATGCCACGCCGCATTGAAGCAATCATTCATGCAAAAGGATTCCCGACCAAGTATTGAGTGCATAACTGAACATGATTATTTGAAGGTTGGTGTTTTTTGTATTAAAAACACTTGTCTTTCATTGGTGGGATGAAATATGCTAATTTTTTGGGACAAGCATTTTGGGTTTTCATGAGCTGTATGCCATAATCATCAGTATTAAAACAATTAAAGACCTGAAATATTTCAGTTGGTGTGCAATGAATCTGAAATATATGAAAGTTTCATTTTTATCATTACATTATGGAAAATATTGACTTTTATCACAATATGCTAATTTTTTTAGAAGGACCTGTATAAACCGATACAGCCGGATATCCGTTTTGACAAGCTAGCAATATGGTTGTGTCTGTAGCAGCCGTATAAATCGACAGCAACCAGCCACAAATGCTGAGATGAACCAGACGAGAATGGATGTAAATAGTAGCAGCGTTAGCGGGTCACCACGAAAGATTTTCAATACAGCAACCAGACAAAAGTCTAAAGTCTGGAACGTTTTTGGGTTTTACAAGATGTACGGAAAACTCAACAAAACCACGCTATTTGTAAACTATGCAGAGCACCTCTGAAGTACACTGGTAGCACAACAAACCTTGATCAACATGCAACGAGAAAACACAGAGAGGAGTATGGTGAACTTCTCAAGCCCCATAACAACGAGCAAGAACAGGCAGCTGCCACACAGAGAGCGACGGGTAACGTTATCACTAAATTTTACGGGCAACTCGGCGACAGTTCATCACGAGCTAAGGATATAACGGCATCAATAACCCGTTTTATCGCTAAGGGCTTATGGCCATATAGTGGAGGGGGAAGGATTTCAGGATTTGATTCATACGTTAGAGCCCAGATATAAGATTCCATCCCGGCAGCATATCACAAACATATGCATGTCAGCGTTGTATTCCCAAGTGAAGAGCCAAGTTGAAAAAGAATTGGCATATGCAGAGCGAGTTGCTGTTACAACCGATGCCTGGACATCATGCTCCACTGAGTCTTATGTGACCATCACTGTCCACTACATCTCTCCAGACTGGAAGTTAAATGTGCATGTGTTGCAAACCAGGGCATTCAAAGGATCTCACACTGGGAAAATTATTGGTGCTCTACTAAAACAGGCATGTGTTGACTGGAACTTTCTTGATAAAGATTCAGCCCTGGTGACAGACAATGCCACAAACATGGTATTAGCTGGAGTGGAAGCAGAGATGACCCCTCACCTCATGTGCTTTGCACACACTATTAATCTCGCCACACAGAAAGCCTTTAAAGTTGACACAGTAGCAAGGTTGCTGGGAAGAGTGAGGAAAGCGGTTGCCTTTTTTCATTGTAGTGTGAGGGCAGCAGAAATCCTTCAAGAGAAACAGAAACAACTAGCCTTTCCTTCCCACAAACTCATACAAGATGTATCCACACAGTGGAATATCTCCCATGACATGCTTGAACGCTTTTTTGAGCAACATCCTGCGATTTCTGCAGCACTCATGTCCAGGGACCTCAGAAAAGGAGGAGGTGAATACTCTCAAGGACAAAGACTTCTGCGACATTGAAGACAT
>NW_023618588.1:69140-70641 GCF_014905685.2 Nematolebias whitei
CATATACCATACCATACCATACCAATTTATTTATATAGCACTTAAAACAGCAACAAGGCCAACCAAAGTGCTGTACAAAAGAACACAAACATGCACAGCAGACAGGAAAACATAAAATAGAAATACAGATACAAATAGCAGCAGAAGCTAACTAAAATGGCCAACAGAGTAGAGAACAGACCGGGCCAAAACAAATCACACCGTGTTAAAGGCAAGCGAATAGAAGTGGGTCTTCAAGCGAGACTTAAAGACTGAGAGTGTGGGAGCCTGCCGGACACTCAGTGGCAACTCATTCCACAGTCGTGGACCTGCAACAGAGAAAGCCCTGTCACCCCTGAGCTTACGACGGGTTTCTGGGACTGAGAGAAGCATCTGGTCTGCTGACCTCAGAGAGCGCGGTGGGACATATGGCTGCAGAAGATCAGTGAGATAGGATGGGGCGGAACTGTTCAGTGATTTAAAAACATACATGAGAATTTTGAAATGGATCCGAAGGTGAATGGGTAGCCAGTGCAGGGAGGCCAAAACTGGCGTGATGTGCTCTCTATAGCCTGTACCAGTTAAAAATCGGGCTGCAGCATTTTGGACCAGTTGTAGACGAGCAATGGAGGACTGACTGATTCCAAACAGAAGTGAATTGCAGTAATCAAGCCTAGATGTTATGAAGGCGTGGATCACTGTCTCATATGTAAAAGATGTATCATCATCATCATTATTATTTGACTCTTTCTTTGCATGCAGTTCCTCTCATTATAGTGAATGTGTTTTATACTGATACTATGACTGCAGCACAAGTTTAAGACAAAGTCATCTCATTCTTGATCACAAGTTATAAAACACACAAACCTTTATGCTCATCTTGGGTTTGGGGTGCATCAATGCAGATGTCCGGATCTCCATTTGCAGGTTCAGTCTGACATGGATCAGTCTGCACTGGACCTCTCTGAACTGAACCCCCCCATTACCTAGAAATAAAACGTGAAATTACATTTAGTGTACAGTACGGTTAAATGCAGTGTAAAGAATCAAATAAACAGTAGTCAGAATAAATCTAATGACAGCAACAAAACACAGCAGACTGTAATTGATCGAATGCACTTTAATATATATTTTGACAGTGTGTTGGGGGATTTACCTTGTGATGCAGCGATGTTGCTTCTGCTGATATGCTTGTGAATGTCCTTTCTGCATTATGGTTACTGAGGAAGGGCAGGGACTTAAAACGGGGGTCCAGAGCTGCTGCAGTGTGGAAGAGATCTTCAAGGCCTGTGTAGCGTTTCTCCAAGTCATTCTTGAACGCCTGCTTCATCTCTCTGATTAACACTGAGTCTTCATCTGATGGTTCAAAGTTCTTTTTAAGATTTGCTTTTACAGGAAGAATCATTGAGAGTGTGGGTCGCTTGTCTTCAGACATGCTGGTAGTCACAAGTTTGACCGGCGCCATCAGTTTGACAATGTCTTCAATGTCGCAGAAGTCTTTGTCCTTGAGAGTATTCACCTC
>NW_023618588.1:70741-78897 GCF_014905685.2 Nematolebias whitei
TTTTAAGTGCTATATAAATAAATTGGTATGGTATGGTATGGTATATGTACACGAGTCCTTACATAAATAAATTCTGAACATCAAATGACGATTTATACATAAAATGGTAAAGTCAATTAAAAAAAACTTCATTGCAAACATAGCCAGTAATATATGGTAATTGTTTTCTATTTCAGATGATAAACCTCCTTGTAAAAAGAAAAAAATGTCAGCCCTGGACCAGCTGTTGGGAGAAGACTTTCAAGTAAGGATGGTGGCTAGATCTGTGAGGGACCAGGCCAATGAAGAAGTCAAGAGGTACAGAGAGCGTGATCCTTTGCCCCTGAAAAAAAAACACTACAGTGGTGGAAAGAGCAACATTTTGTTTAATCTTTTCATCTTGTCAATTGCATAATTGAAACAAAATTTATGACCATTTCAATAGAAAAATCGTTTCTGAATCGAAAATAGTTTCTGAATCGAAAAATCGATTTTGAATCGAACTGTGACACCAAAAATCGTAATCGATTCGCCACAGATTTGCAACCCTAATATCATACTAGGAGCAGCAGCATAGATCTGTTTTACAGAAGGAAGAACACACATAGGTTGAATAAATTACATAAAAAGTGGTTTTAAGTCTAACAGTAAAAAGGCAGTCTGTCTGTGTGTAAGTTAGAAATCTTGGAAAAGAAGAGTCTTGCTCAGCTTTTTCCATGTTGCTTCTGAATGAATGAGGCTTCTTCTCCTATCGCTTCACTTTTGCCACATCCAATATGGCGGAGACGTCGACGTACGATACAGCGCTCAGTACAACGTCTGCAACATCATCCCTTTTTCGTCTCCCCCACCTCCCGCGGAACGGAAGCGATAGACATTTATCAGTCAACGTCACTTCCGTGTCTCTTCCGGGTAAACTGCGCATGTCGGTCGCAGAAAGAAACAGCGATCATGTCTTGTGCAGTAGTTTGCACCAACTGTTTTGATAAAAACAATAAAACATGCAAGTTTTACAGAATTCCTTCAACTCGCACCTTTTCAAGGCGAACAGGAGACGTCTTTGGTTGCAAGCCATCAGAAGAAGCGATTGGAACGAGCAGATGATTAAAAATGCAACAATCTGCAGCGAGCACTTCATATCAGGTAAGGGCTGCTAAGCTAACAAGCATCGCTGGTTTTTGCATCATATATACAAAAATATGAACAACTGATCACTCAAATACAAGTGTACCTAGCTTAAAAGCTAAGATATCTTAGTTCAGTGATGATGAGTGGAGTTGCTAATCATTTGTTTATTTATTTATTTATTTTTATTTAGAAATTTATTTATTTCATTAAAAACAAAATAACTATATACAGGTCCTTCTAAAAAAATTAGCATATTGTGATAAAGGTCATTATTTTACATAATGTAATGATAAAAATGAAACGTTCATATATTTCAGATTCATTGCACACCGACTGAAATATTTCAGGTCTTTATTTGTTTTAATACTGATGATTATGGCATACAGCTCATGAAAACCCAAAATGGCTGTCCCAAAAAATTAGCATATCACGAAAAGGTTCTCTAAACAAGCTATTAACCTAACCATCTGAATCAACGACGTAACTCTAAACACCTGCAAAAAATTCCTGAGGCTTTTAAAAACTCCCGGCCTTGTTCATTACTCAAAACCGCAATCATGGGTAAGACTGCCGACCTGACTGCTGTCCAGAAGGCCATCAATGACACCCTCAAGCAAGAGGGTAAGACACAGAAAGAAATTGCTGAACGAATAGGCTGTTCCCAGCGTGCTGTATCAAGGCACCTCAGTGGGAAGTCTGTGGGAAGGGAAAAGTGTGGCAGAAAACGCTGCACAACGAGAAGAGGTGACCGGACCCTGAGGAGGATTGTGGAGAAGGGCCAATTCCAGACCTTGGGGGACCTGCGGAAGCAGTGGACTGAGTCTGGAGTAGAAACATCCAGAGCCACCGTGCACAGGCATGTGCAGGAAATGGGCTACAGGTGCCGCATTCCCCAGGTCAAGCCACTTTTGAACCAGAAACAGCGGCAGAAGCGCCTGACCTGGGCTACAGAGTAGCAGCACTGGACTGTTGCTTAGTGGTCCAAAGTACTTTTTTCCGGATGAAAGCAAATGTTGCATGTCATTTGGAAATCAAGGTGCCAGAGTCTGGAGGAAGACTGGGGAGAAGGAAATGCCAAAATGCCAGAAGTCCAGTGTGAAGCACCCACAGTCAGTGATGGTCTGGGGTGCCATGTCAGCTGCTGGTGTTGGTCCACTGTGTTTTATCAAGGACAGGGTCAATGCAGCTAGCTATCAGGAGATTTTGGAGCACTTCATGCTTCCATCTGCTGAAAAGCTTTATGGAGATGAAGATTTCATTTTTCAGCACGACCTGGCACCTGCTCACAGTTCCTAAACCACTGGTAAAGGGTTTACTGACCATGGTATTACTGTGCTCAATTGGCCTGCCAACTCTCCTGACCTGAACCTCATAGAGAACCTGTGGGATATTGTGAAGAGAAAGTTGAGAGACGCAAGACCCAACACTCTGGGTGAGCTTAAGGCCGCTATCGAAGTATCCTGGGCCTCCATAACACCTCAGCAGTGCCACAGGCTGATTGCCTCCATGCCACGCCGCATTGAAGCAGTCATTCATGCAAAAGGATTCCCGACCAAGTATTGAGTGCATAACTGAACATGATTATTTGAAGGTTGGCGTTTTTTGTATTAAAAACAGTTGTCTTTCATTGGTGGGATGAAATGTGCTAATTTTTTGGGACAGGCATTTTGGGTTTTCATGAGCTGTTTGCCATAATCATCAGTATTAAAACAATTAAAGACCTGAAATATTTCAGTTGGTGTGCAATGAATCTGAAATATATGAAAGTTTCATTTTTATCATTACATTATGGAAAATAATGACCTTTATCACAATATGCTAATTTTTTTAGAAGGACCTGTACAATAGAAAACAAAAAATATATATACAATCAAAAAATAAAATGAAAGGCAGCAGAAGAAGAATAAATCTTATATCTGCCCCTTTTTTCCAGAATATATTCAAACATAGTAATTTACAAAAAAACAAAGATAAATAAAAACAACATGAACTCAAACAACAATTTGTATAGATACACATTATAGTTTACCTTATTCCTTCAGAAAACTAACTTTTAACATTTTCTTAAATATGTATATAGATCTGGCAGTTTAACATCATCCTTCAGACTATTCCACAATCTTATTCCCTGAATTATAGTAGACCGCTCCTTCAAACTGGCTTCACAAACATCTCTATCACCTTAACATAATAACCACTCTCCCTTTTAACAAAATTTACTTGGATATTTGAAGGTAGTATGTTTTTGTGAGCCTTATACATAAACAGTAAAATATTATAGTCAACCAAGTCATATAAATTTAATATCTTCAGTTGATAAAACAATGTATTTGATGGGTGGCTACAATCTTTGCTAGTGATAATTCTTACAGCTCTTTTCTGTAAAATAAAAATCAATCAACCTTTATTTATACAGGTAAATCCCATTGAGCCTCGAGGACTCATTTACAAGAGAGACCTGATTTCAACAAAGAAAGATGACAACAATGGACAACAGCAACAACAATAAACAGTTATATATAAAAAAGCATACTACAGTTGTTGTTTTTTTTTACAAATAGGATGGCTAAAAGGAAAAGGTAACAAAACAAAAAACAGCTAGAAAAAATAGGATTTGTAATTGTTTTACAAGCTTTACCCCAGACTTCAATACAGTAAATTAAGTGTGGGACAATTATTGCATTATACAACATAGAGTGCTTTATCATTGAGTAATTCCCTTTCTTTGTACAAACCGGATTCCAAAAAAGTTGGGACAAATTGTGAATAAAAACTGAATGCAATTATGTGGAGGTACCAACATCTAATATTTTATTCAGAATAGAACACAAATCACAGATCAAAAGTTTAAACTGAGGGAATGTATCATTTTAAGGGAAAAATCTCTTGTTTCCAAATTTCATGGCGTCAACAAATCCCCAAAAAGTTGGGACAAGTCCATTTTTACCACTGTGTGGCATTCCCCTTCTTCTTAGAACACTCAACAGACATCTGGGGACAGAGGAGACCAGTTTCTCAAGTTTAGAAATAGGAATGCTCTCCCATTCATGTCTAATACAGGCCTCTAACTGTTCAATCATCTTGGGCCTTCTTTGTCGCACCTTCCTCTTTATGATGCGCCAAATGTTCTCTATACGTGAACGATCTGGACTGCAGACTGGCCATTTCAGTACCCGGATCCTTCTCCTACGTAGCCATGACGTTGTGATTGCTCCAGAATGTGGTCTGGCATTATCGTGTTGAAAAATGCAGGCTCTTCCCTGAAAGAGATGACATCTAGATGGGAGCTGTAGATGAACAGATGCTGAGATATATTCATCAATTAAAACGGATTCTTTCATTTTTCTGGACTGTATATAAACGTGCATTGAATTTAATAAAATGTAACGTGAGACGTTATTTATCTTTGACCCATCAAAATGAATGTGGTCATTTATTTACAGAATCAAAGTTTAACATCAAACATTTACATTAATTTGGCAAAATATGAAAATAACAACATAATTAATCAGCTTTACAGGTAGTGAGAAACAATACGGCGATTGTTTTCACTTTTCAGCAGAACAGCAGACATCAAATCACACGGCGGTGATTGAGAACTTTGCTTCAGACATTTCTAAAAATATCTGTCAATGATTTCTACTTGATAGAAGAATTTTTAAAGATGGAAAGATGAAGTTTAGTGGGAGTGAAAGATGGATGAGGGAGAATGTGGTGTGTATGAGTGAAAAGTGTTGACAGGACGACACCCTCCATCCGACCCAGCTTTCCTCGGTACGCTCGGTAGTAGACTAGACTCATTTACCTCTCTGACGATGAATCAGCGGAAGAGGAGCTCCAGTTAACGCTACCTTTCAGCGTCTCCGTAGGATGGCAGAGATATATCCGGAGTGGTGACGGGACTTCGTCAACAACAGTTCACCTCAACGGGTGGACTTCACATGAGTGGGGTTCTTCAGAAGTTCCACTCAGAGGTGGAAGATGTTATAATCCCAATCTCGGAAGAGCCTTATCATGGCTGGACTTCTGTTCTCCCAAACGACTGGAGCTGCAAACTCTCCAGCCCGACTCCAACGGCAACTGCGACCCAACAGCAACTTCACAGAACTGGGAGAACTAGGAAGTACCGACATTTTAAAGAGCTCTATTTCCGGTTCATTTGGGAGTTTTCTTATTGGTCAATGTCGACCAGACAGGGGTGTGTTTTGTGACGTAAAAGGTTACTAGAAGTCAGAAAACAGCAAGAATGTTATGGAACAGATTGAAGATGTTTTCAGAGACAGAGAGAGAAATGTTTGGACGAGTTTGGAGAAACAGGTGCCAGCTTCTCTGTTTACGTCTGAGAGGATTTAAAAACAAGGCAGTTCGTTCCAACACTTGTCTGCTTCGACTCCGACCTTGGACAAAACTTACACTTGCTCATTCACAGACAGAAAATCAGAAAATGCATAATTACTCTGTAACAGGCCTTAACATGAATTCTAACTTTGCATAAGCAACTAAAAAATCATTATACTGTTTCACAGTTAATAAAAATTTATTAGTTCACTGCAACATCTAAAATGGTTTGAACTAAAACACTTTGATTATCAACATTTGTAAAATAGTAATGATAATAGAAAAGAGAGTGTTCTTTCACTTGTAGTTTCAAGAAAGAAAGTCTCAGGATGAGTCAACCTGTATTTCTGGATTCAAATCAATGAAATGACAGTTTTGACATCAGGTCAAGTTCACTACAGTCCCCCCTTTGGAAATCATCGCCTGTCTATGGGGATGAATTCCAAACATGAACTTACGCCCTCGAATGTCCTTGAGCTTGATGTAATCCAGCAAGGAAAACAAAAGTCAAAAGTAATCCAGCAAGGAAAGCAAAAGTCAAGGTAATTCCACAATGTTCTTGGTAATTCCATTGTGTTGATGATAATTCCATAATGTTGTTGGTAATTCCATTGTAGCAATGCTTTAACCCCTTGGAAACAGAGTCTGTAATCCATTGGAAAAAGTCATATAATCCACAACGGTAAATCCACAACGATTGGGAGTGTTGATTAATCAGCATTTAGGGGTTCCCTTGGATTGAACTGAAGATGCGGCCACTGGACGAAGAGTGGAGACCAACGTCAGGATTGCAGGTCGCCTCCAGTGAAGGTCGTCTCTGGGCGACGTCCAGTCTGTGCCGTTCTGGTTCAATGTGACATGCAATTATGTGGTTTAAGGTGGGCTTATGAAGGGGATTTTACATAAGGCCTTAAACTATATGCACCTGGTGTGTTAGCTATTATGATTGGGAACAGCTACAACTACCAGTTAAGGGGTGGAACATGCTGAAAAGGGGTAACTACAGGGGTTTATACCTATAGAAAAGGGGTCCAAACTATTTTTCCATTTCTAACTTGGTTTAAGTTAGCTTTACATGGCAAAATATAGTTTGGTTCAATTGTCTGTTGTCTTTTAGACGAACGACTTGAGATTGGGTGTTTGGTTTCCCCATAAATGTTTTTGGAAGTCTATGGCGAGACTCATCAAAAAGAATTAGCTATCCCCCCGAATAGAATTGTTCGAGGAGGTTCGGCTTAAGCGTTGTGAGATCAATGTAGATTATGGTACTTAAGGTAGCGATAATATACATTGACTCCGCAAAGATTGTAATTTAATGAATGAACTGCATGTTGGCATAGTTAAAACCCTTTACAGTCTCCAACTAAAACTTACACACAAAATTCATTCTTACCTCAGAAACAACCAAAACCAATTCAACAACGTTTCAACACCGACAAGAGTAGTGACTAAGCAACTAGAAACATCGTTTCACTGCTTCACCTCACCCTGGCTGTCAGATTCAGTCACGCTGTCCCGCGTAAGTGGCGTCTTTGCAGACCCGCATACGCGAGACACAATCATATCGAGGTGCGCTGCATGGCGATCCAGGTCGACTCGGAGTGACGTGTGGCCCCGGAACAGGGATGTGAGTATCCCACACAATACGAGGGTTATCGTCATTAGCAGGGCTATGATTAACGTGTCCGCGCTTGACCATGCATAGGTAATTGGTTGGATCGGGTTCTTAATTGTGGACCTGAGGGACTTGAGAACTCGGTTTATTGTTTCCACGTCGACGACTTTGGTGCCTTCAAAACGGATCCTTCCCAGAGTTTCTGGATCTATGTCTATAGACATGTTCCCCAGGTACTCTGAGTCATCCAGAGTCACGTCCCATTGTTCCGGATCGAGGTGATAGAGTGTCAAATCACCAATGTGTATGGTTGTTCCCTGGGGAACACTGATCCACATTGTTTTGTCCGGTAACGTCAAAGGTCTATTTGCTCCAGGTTGATCGTAGGCTATGATCGCCTTTCTTTGAGGAGCGTTCACTAGCCAACGTGAGCCAACGATTTCCGCTTTTGCGGCTTTAGCCAGGTGTCGAGGCGTTATGGTCGTTGAGCACCTGGAATTTTTCGGAATAGGTGTCAACCCGCATAAGCCCGCGGTTTGATTCCAAACAAACGGCTTACTCGCGCACAGATAATGTATCTCCCGAGTGAGAACACACATCTGAAGGTTTGGAGCTAGATAAACTGAGGGGTTATCATCGTGGTACGCAACCATCCTTGGTGTGTCAATTTGAACATGGTTTTCACCGTGCCAATTGCCAACATTAACAACATCCCTAAGTCTGTATATGCCATTTGAGGGAATTATCGGTAGGTTGATAATGAACGCCATTTCAAACGTTTTGTGATTGACGTAGATTGGGATTGCGCTACCGAGAGTGTAAGCCAGGTGAGCCTGTATTTGCGTGACTCTTTCACGCGTAGCGGAGCTGAGGATGTCGTTCACCATCTGTAGAGAGACTAGATACGGTGGGATCCTACCGGTGGCTAGTGTATCTACCGACGAACTGATATCTCTAAGCATGTCAGCAAAAATCCTATCCATTAGGTGTGCGACAGCGTAATCCACTTCAACCTTAAGGGCTAACTCATTTACCGCATGTACGAGGGCTTTGATTTCTTGGGTGTGAGTATTCAGCACTAGAACAGTATCCTTTA
>NW_023618589.1:0-1867 GCF_014905685.2 Nematolebias whitei
TGTTCAAGTATCACCTGGACCTTCAAGATAAAGTGAATAAATCAATAGAATGTAAATGAATCAAAAGGTGATGAAGAGCCACTAGAAGAAGATGAAGAGCTGCAGGTGTCCGACCCCGGGGTCACATGGTCCAGCAGCTGCTCACACGCTTCATTGATCTTCTGTCATGACCAATAGTTGTTGTTGCAGCACCAACACAAGTGTTGCTTTGAAAGCAGCAACGTGTTGCTGTGATGTTGCTCTCCTCTCTCCACACCTCCTGTGTGTTGTGTGTGAAACATGTTCACACAACAACTCACTGTGGCTCTTTCACTTTCTGCCTTCACATCTGCTCTGGAGCTCATTTACAGCTCAGTGCTGCCACCTGCTGGATCCACTCACAAACTACATGCAGGATCATCTGAAAACATCTGGCTTCACCATCCAGCTGATCTTCATCTCTGCACTCTGAGTTCACATTTCACTCTTTTGATCCATCAGCATCATTTTTAGGACTTCTTTTCATTTGCTCATGTTCGATCACATGACCTGTCTGAGGACTTTCCTTTCACTCAGACATGGACAAAACATGATCACCCTTTCATTAATGTCCACTTACAGGACCTGCTGCTTCTTTGTTTGTTCGTTTGTGTAAACAATGCTGCAGGGTAAACAAATTGCCCGTTGGAACTAATAAAGTCGTCTGATAGTTGGATTAAATGACAAAATACAAAACAAACTAAAGATTTCACAAACATGAACTAAATTCAATGTTTTCTTTAAATGATTGGACTTTATAGCTCATTAAATGTAATTATCAGTGTGTTGTAAAACGTGCACTTTATGACAGATGTCATGTGACTCAGATCAAAGTCAAGTTCTTTGGACTAACAGAATCTTTAAAGTGGATTCAAAGTGACAGAAGTTCAGTGTGAGGAGGAAGATCTGCAGTTGGATCCTCTTCAGACTCCCTGAAACTCCTGCTGGATCTCAGCACGTTTGATCCACAGGAAGAACCTCTTGTGGTTCTGAAAAGTCCTCCAGCTTCAGAACAGAACTTCTCCCAGTTTGTGCTGAACTCATCCAAAGCTAACCAGCATGCTAACGTTAGCCACAGCAGAGCTGAACTTTAGCTGCTGAGTGTTTTCTTCAGCTGTTTTCTCTCCTTTCTGTTCACAGGTTCAGTGTGTTTGCTGTGAGACAGATTAAATTAGATTAGCAGTGAGATTATTTACCACAACCACAGCCTCTTAAGCCCCGAGGGGTTTCCATGAAGTCCCTGCTGGAAAACAACGTGCACAAATAAGATGGAGCGTTTCTCAGCAACTACAAACTCTGCTTCAATGATCTTGGTGTGAACATGAAGAGAACATCTGGGAGAGTTCATCAGAAGTGTGAGCATCACAACAGCTGCTGATGTTTCACAGAAAATGAGGATGGAACAGAGAAAAAAAAAAGAGTTTTTATTCCCTCGCCTGAACTTTATTTGATTTACAGAGTAAATAACTCCTTTGAAAATATGACGAAGAAGGTTCAAACTCTTGGAAAGCACAAATCCACATGTGGACATTACCTGTGCAAAGATTCCTGCTGCTGAAATAAACTAGAGCAACTTCCAGATGTTTTAGTAAAGAAATAGCTTGGAGTTCTACTTTTTGGCACAGGACGGCACAGTTCAGCACAGTTTGGAACCATCTGTGAAAGTTGAGGCTTTTTATCTTTTAAACTTCATCAATGAATGAACTTCATTTAGCGCCTGGATCATGTTCTGTGGACGTTTGAAGCCGGGGTGCAGACAGACACGGGGAACTCAGAGGTCCAAGAAGAAAATAGATTGATCTGATCCAAACAAAAAGCTGACGTGGCAGCAGAACTTAGAAGAAGAAGA
>NW_023618589.1:1967-3133 GCF_014905685.2 Nematolebias whitei
TTCCAGCTAACAGCTAACTTAGCTGGTCTTCCTTCACTTCCTGGTCTCTGTGAGGTTCCAGTGGTCTCAGGGAGGACTGTGCCAACAGGAGCTGCTGCAAGGACCCGGTGTCTCTCCTGTGGTCTGGATGTCTGCAACAAGAGACCAGCTTTAATGTCTATTTGGAGGCAAAGCCCCAGTTCTGACAGCCCGACCAGTTAACAAGAACACCCCCCAACCAGCAGATCCTCTGTCCGACTGCTGCACTTCACACATGTCCGCTGCGCAAGGAGAAGTCCAAACAACGTCTTTTTTGCCCGTCTAATGTTGGTCCCTCGCAGGTTCAGACTGTGACGCCAGATGACGTCTTTTCCTGACGTCCATCGGACGGTCAATATAGATGTCTTTTCTGCATCAAAATTTAACTTTCATTCACTTCAGATAATAATAATGTTTTTATTAAACACAGTTTTTAACAGATGTAAACATCATATTTACAATTATTGGTTCCACAGCTCACATGGTGCAGAAACAGACAACTCAGTGGCCTTTGAGTCACTTAAAATAGATTTTTACTTCCATCACGTTCACAAGTTCCTGTTTATTTATTAGAACTACATTTCCCAGCAGCCCTTGTTTCATCACGATTAAAAATATGAGCATGTTGCTGCCAGACTGAGAAGAGTCTTTAAATCTCCTAATGACAGATTGTTGTTGTTGTAATAAAAGTGTCAGTGAGGTTGATTGTGAGGGTTTGTCTCTCTCTCTGGTGGTTAACTGATGAACTGCATGACATCACTTCTGTCAACTTTATGTTGGATCATTCTTCACAAACTTTATTGTCATTCTATGGAAACATCAAACAGATTTACAAAGTCTGTGTCTGTGCAAAACCTCAAATAAATAAATAAAAACAGGAGGAATAGAAACAAACAACAAACAAATAGAATTTTAAAACAACAACATTCATAAATAAATGTTATTAAGAGCTAATAAATAATAAAAAGAGCCCCGTGTTAAAGGTCCAAAGTGTTCTGACCCACAGGTTGTGGTCGGGTCATGTATGAACAATGTCTGTCAGTAAAATATAAGAATAAAAACCTTTCAGTCATTCAGCTGTTTGATTGGACAGTTGGACATTGTGGACAACAAGTGGACATTAGAAAGTGTCTTGTTGTCTTTAAAGC
>NW_023618589.1:3233-13160 GCF_014905685.2 Nematolebias whitei
AGACCAGGAAGTGAAGGAAGACCAGCTAAGTTAGCTGTTAGCTGGAAACTCTAGCTGATCATGAAGACAAATATTCAGCTGTTCACTTCACCAACACTCACAGTTCTGTCAAAGTGAAACAGAAGAGAATTGTCATCAGACATTAATGTTGATGAGTTCCCTTGATGCTCAATGTTCATATTAAATCGTTGGTTACGTACTGTAACCCCAGATTCTATGAGTATAAGCGTAGCCCTTTAAGGCCTTCGCTTTAGTGGGTTTATCCCGTTATGCGCAGCATAAGCACTGAAAAAATTTAGTCCACGCCCACCTGCTGTGTGGGCCCCACCCGGTCCGTATAAATTACGTTAAGAGCGGGAAATTGGCTCCCAAAATAGCTTTTTCTTCAGCCATTTAGGAGCCAGTGAGGCCCGACGCTTAAAGGGCTACGCTTATACTCATAGAATCTGGGGTTACAGTACGTAACCAACGTTCTATTTCGTATAAGCTTCGCCCTTTAAGGCCTTCGCTTTAGTGGGTAAAGGGCGAAGCCGATGTGGTCCTTGCCTCACTGGGTCCATTCGAACACCGTATGAAGCAGAAGCTTGCCCAAAAAAGTCTAATCACTCAGCTCCCATGTGCATAATTACGCATTGCGTAATTATGTGCCATGCACAGACGCATGTTGTGTAACTATGCATTCTGAATGCAAGAACGCCCCGGAAACATCAACGGGGAGGGAAAAACGCTGAAAAGAGCCATGAACCAACCGGTTTACGGCTGAACCGTATGAACAGATTAATAATAACAAGAGAGTTGATTATTAATCAGATGAACTGATTGGTAACAATAGTCGTGATCTGATTAATGACAATAGAATCAAATAACAGTCACAACTTGTGATTGATAACATCTCACACTGTAATGCATGCAGACAGATGTGAATAAAACGGAGTTCCATGAAACAACAATGTTCATTCTGTAAACACTAAATGGTAAATGGTAAATGGAGCTTACTTCTATAGCGCCTTCCAGCCCCCTATGAGGGGCCCCAAGGCGCTTTACAGTACCAGCCATCCACCCATTCACACGCACATTCATACACCGGTGGCGGTAGGCTGCCATGCAAGGCGCCATCCAGTCCCACCGGGAGCAACTCGGGGTTAAGTGTCTTGCCCAGGGACACAACGGCACATGGTGTGGGAAGTCGGGATTCGAACCTCCAACCTTCCGATCAGAGGTCGGCTGCCACTACCACTGCACCACGGCCGCCCACAAAGGCAGAATGTATCATGGAACAGGCCGTCACATCACCTAAATAAAGGCGAGTAATGAGCAGGGTGTTGACCACGCGGCCACAGTGCAAAATATCCTGCATAGACATACCATTATGTAAAGCAGTCGAGAAAGCGATACCCCTGATAGAGTGTGCTCTGAGGTTGACAGGAGACTCTAATTCTAATGCTCTGTAGGCTTCAGAAATAGTCTCGCACAGCCAGTGTGACAAGCGCTGGGTGGATAACGGGCGACCTGCAGATGCATCTCTATAATGCACAAACAAATGTTGACGCATTGCAGCTAAGCACGCTATGTAACACGTCAACGCCCGCACAGGACAGAGAAGATAAAAAGACGTTACTTCATCTGATCTGTGTGAAAAGGGGGGGGGAGGACGACCCCTCCAACGATATCGCTCTTTTTTTTCTTTTCTTTTTTTTTGAGCTCAGTTTAAGTGTAGAAACATTGTGAAGTGTTTCAATGAACTTATCATCATCGCTCAATTTTTTTTTTTAAAGAAAGAGAAGAAGGAAGAGTAAATAAATAATAAAAGAGAAATAGATCAAACGAGAGACCACCATGACAAAACAACATTCACAGCACAATGCCACCCATAATATCACCATGAAACATTCGACATCACACAAGGAATCATCTAGCTTCCACCACTACCCAACCTAGCGTGCATCTGTCAAAGCACCTGAATTCAAACACCCGCGCAAGCACGCCCGCCACCACCAGATTTCTCCAAAAGAATGCCCAATAGTGGACGCGGGGGCCCACAGACCCGCCCCCCCCAGGACACAATGGCAACATAGGGAGGACCGGAGCCACAGACACACAGCGGCCCACAGGCCCGGAGCCCCAGGAGTCTCCCAACAGGGAGAACCGCACCCCCCCCAGAGAGGAGCAGAGGAAAGAACCGGGTGACCCCAGCCACCACAATGCAGAGCCTCCAGGAAGCTGCAGCGACGAGTCCACAGGTCCGGCCGGCGACCCATGCCCCCCCCAAGTAGATCCGGCCATGGACACCGAGCCCCAAGCCCCGAGGCATACCACCCTCTGGCAGAGCCCCGACAGAGCCAGGGCACCCAGGCCCCGCCAGGCAGCAACCAGGGCGGACCGACGTGCACCCCACCACCCAGCCCAGACACCGAGAGCCACCAATGCACCGGCGGCAAGGGGGTCCCCCGCCAAAGGGGGGCACGACCGGGGGGAGTGGGCCCCACACCAAACGTGGGGCCCAAATTGATCCAAGAGAGGGGGGACCACCAAAAACCCAACCTGAGCAACCAACAGGCACACACAGATAGCCCGACCGCATGCACCATCTATCTGAC
Source organism: Nematolebias whitei (assembly GCF_014905685.2). NCBI lineage: Eukaryota > Metazoa > Chordata > Actinopteri > Cyprinodontiformes > Rivulidae > Nematolebias > Nematolebias whitei. Next base: position 5,831 of record NW_023618589.1, read on the forward strand.
AGCGACCACAGGCCGGCCCCAGCCCAAGAGGCAGAGCAGCAGGGAGCCGCAGCTGAGGAGGGCCGGCCCCCACATCAAGAGCCCCGCACCATAGGCCTGGAGACGCCCCAGCACGCCATCTATGCACCCCCCCACACACACAGCACCCCCACCGCAAATGCCACACAGGAAGACCAGCCAGTGCCCCGATGAGGCGAAGCCACGCCCCCAACCGCCGCCCTACACCACCAATGACCACACGTACACTACCATAGCAGACCCCCCGCCGAAAGCCGGCAGCCACCCCGGTCAAAGTGCGGGCCATCGCAACCAGGAACCTAGATTAAAAGAATCGGAACAGCCCAGGAGGAACCGAAGCACTGGCCCCATCACTGACCGCCCCCAAAGCCCAAAGCCCACCCACAGCCCAGACCCCAACAATGCGCCCCCCCCTCCATCCCAGACCCCTAGTGTCACACGGAGAAAGGAAGTGTTTGTGGAAAAAAAAAATCTATATATGCATAAATAAATTATGAACAGACCCACTTCCTCCTCCTCCCACTCGAATATGGTGTTGATGCATGTTGTTATAACCCCTCCAATGATATCGCTCTTGATTAAAAGAGCTCGTGATGTATTAGGCATAAAAGCTGGGTTGATCTAAAATCAGCTGATCTGCCGTCAGCCTAATTTCTGAGACATGACGGAGCGACAGAGAGGGCAGATAAAACACTCACTCTCTTAGCGGATGTTAAAGCCAGCAGCAGGGCTGTTTAAAGAGACAAGAATTTAAGTGGAACCTGATCCAAAGGCTCAAATGAAGCTTTGATCATGACCTGCAGGACCAGTATTAAATCCCACTGGAAACAAGTGGGTGTGGGACAGACCTGCGTCTCTGAACACCTTTTAGAAAATGTTTCATCAGAGGATGATAAAACCTGTTCTGTCTCAGAAACCTTCATGGCAGGAAGAGATGGCTGCAGCGTACGTTTTAAACGTGCTGGATGCAAATTTCTGTCCATCAGCTGCTGCAGAAAGAACAGCATGCCACCTAAAGAACATGAGGAGGTCTCTACATCCTTCTCTGTACATCAGCACTGAAAAGCTGTCCGCTTTGATGTGTACATCGCTGTGGTAGATGCACCACGAGAAACCTGAATTGTGCGCATTACATCCTGTGGGCAACCCATCCTCTCTAAGTGGATTCGTTCAATGGCCAGACCACAGGTGCTGGCCTATTTCTGGGTAACTCCTGGTCGCTCCTCCTGCCTGGAAGGGGAGCGTCCTCCCTCTACGGAAGTTCCCACGGGCACCCCGACAGCAGGCGTTTCAGGACTGGAAACCATGGTGCACCCACGCGCTCAGGGCCATCAGGAGAGCTGTAAATCCCTCTTCCTGAGCTCGGTTCGAAAACCGTAAGATCAGAGGAGGTGGAGAAAAAAAAACGCATACAGAAGCATTTTGAGCCATGGACTGTGGACAAACGTATCCACCCCCCAGCGGTGGTTCGTCTCATGGGCTCAGAGAAGCGCATAATTGACACTGAACGTTTCCCGTGTCACAACAGACCCACAGCCGCTATATCAATCTGAGACAACATGCTCCGTCAGAGGATGATTAAAGGTTGTTCTGTCTACGACAACTTTGAGACAAAAGAAAAAACACGGTTGCAGCATACAATAGTCGTGCTGGACACCAGATTTCTGTCCTTCGGCTGCTGCAAAAAGACAGCATGTCGTCCAGTGGACATGAAGTGGCCTCTACACCTTTCTGTACAGCAGCGTTGGAAAACTGACCACTTGATGTGAACAACGCTGTGGTGGATGCAGCACGTGACTCCTGAATCGTACGCACCACATCTTGCGAGAGATCCATCCTCTCAAAGATCTGCACAGCGGCCAAACCACAGGTGCTGGCCTATTCTGATTAATTCTTGATCGTTCCTCCCGCCTGGAGGAAAGCGTCCCCCCTCCACGGCAGGTTCCACGAGCGCCCTGATAAAAATGTCGTAGGCCTGGGAACCATGATGCGTTCACGCACTTGGGGCAGAGGAGCCGTCAGTCCCTCCTCCTGAGTTCGGTTCAGAGAACCGTGATACCAGAGGGAGAGAAGAAGGTGAAAGGCATTACGACTACAGGCTGTGAGCAGGCACGTCCACCCAGCGGTGGATCGTCCTATGGCTCCACGCTAATTATAATTGACATTGAGCATTCTCTCGTGTTGCTACACGTCCGCAGATGCTGGCAGGATTCTACCGTGTCTGAGTCCTAGTTCTGGGTGGAATACATGAGATGTACCCACTCCAATAGAGAACAGATTGGATGTGTCCCACACAGCATCTGTTTCACAATGTGGCACATAGGTTGAAAAATGCATACATTTCCTGCTAGTATTTATGCAGCAGTCACTTGCTGTCTGAGAATCAAAAACTTTGATGATTCTGCAGCTCAAGGTCAGTGTTGAGTCACATACAAAGATCCCGTGCGACACTCCAAAACATTTAAAAGGCTGTTGTGTGGGGAGCCACAGCGACTCCACAGCTTATTAAATGTGTGTGGCGTAGATCTGCTGACGGAAAACAGCTGATATCACTCAACCGATTCACGTGAGTTGCACTGCTGCCCCCTGTCTGTACAAGCTGCTCAACGGCAGGTGTCCAGATAACACAGAGTTAAAGCGGCTCGAGCGCATAATGGAGTGTTGTTTCTCACAGCTCAGAAAATTGACAATCTAGAATAAATCTCATCTTTCCGGTTCATTGGGACCAGGAAGTGATGAGAGAAACCTTGTGTTTCCTCTCCATCTGAGATTCTAAAAATTACATTTAAAAAAATAATTTCCTGAGCTTCTACTAGAGGGGACGAGATCTGTTCATAAATGACAGAAAAAACGTCACAGAGTTCCTCCACACCGGGGTTTGAGCTGAACTGCAGCGTGAATCCCGGATGAAAACGATTCGCCCATCCGTCTGGAGGCGCGCATTCATTGCCACCCGTTATCAGCTATAAAGCGGGCACGCATTTATGCTGTGAAAACTCACATACATGCTGATGTGAACTGCAGCATGCTGAATGAGAGAGAAAAAACCCACGCGCGTCCCGAGGGTGCAAGACGTTGTGTTGCTGCGGGAAAACAGCTCATGCGTTGTGATCACGTTGTGTGCAGCTGCTCGGTGTAACGCTCGGAAGCAGGTGCACATATGAGCCGACGCGCCCTGAAGGGTCGTGTGTGTGCGTCCTCATGCGATGCTTTAAGCCAGGATTGCCGCGGGGGCGCGCGTTGGCACTGGTGCGGTAAGGAGGCACCGCGCGCCAACGGTGGAGCGGGGTTACCACTGGCTCGGTCTGCAGAAAAACGTTCATCATTTGCTGCGGGTCACGTGAGCTTTTGAGTGATTCCACGAACTACAATATTAATTCAGACAAAACCCCTTCTTCGAGGATATATGAGCTGAGCCGCTGTGAAGGCTTGTGGGGCTGCTGACGCCGCGGGAGCGCGCGTTGGCACTGAAGCGGTCAGGAAGCAGCACGCGGCATCGGTGAAGCAAGACTACCCCTGGCTCGGTCTGCAGAAAAAAACGTTCATTCTTGGCTGCAAGTCACGTGAACTTCAGAATGATTCCGTGCGCTACAGTATTAATTCAGAAAACCTTCTTCAAGGATAAAGGAGCAGAGCCGCTGTGAGGCTTGTGAACTGCTAACGCTGCGGGAGCGCGCGTTGACACCGCTGCAATGACAAAACGTGTATCGCTTCTGCCGGGAGCAAGATACGTTGCTGAGCTCGTACCGTGGTCTCACGTGAACGTTGACGTGAACGGCGGGCGCTGATAGCTGCGTGCGTGCTTTCATGCCGCGGGAGCGCGCATCGGCACCGCTGACAGAGAATGAAAACAACCTTAAAAAGGCTCATTCGTGATGAGTGTGTGTGATGGAGCCGCTTGTCAGATAAACCATGCTGACAGCCTGGCTAGGGGACACTTCATCATAAAATGATGTTATTTCAGTGTCATCAACACACCTCCAGCAACTGGACACCTAGTTACCTTCCGTTGAGCTCTGTTTGTTGTCCTAGAGGGCCCCCTGTTGGTGAAATCCGGGAAAAAAATAAACTTCCGGCTGCCGGGGACGTCTGACGGGAGGGGCTGGCGTAGCAGAGCTGGGGAGGCGTTGAGCAGCCGTGGAGCAGCTTGGAGCATCTTGAAATGATCTCTAGCTGATGAAAAGAGGATCACCAACGGACTCCTGCATTTCTCCTGAGAGGAAGGTGGAGTGACGGGCCAGGAGAGCTTCTGGGACCCCGTTCTCCAGCTGCGATGCGGGACGGCAGACAGCAAAAGAGGCGCACCGGTTGAGGATGACGTCAGCTGACCTGTAGACTGAGCGTACTGCAGGGGCTGGCAGCGTCGTTAGCAGCAGCCGCTGCGAGAGCGGAGTGAGCCGAAGGACAGAGGGCCACCGTCTTGTAGTGAACTTGACCTGATGTCAAATCAATGACCTTAGGACCAGATGGACAGAAACTGTCATTTCATTGATTTGAATCCAGAAATACAGTTTGACCCATCCTGAGACTTTCTTTCTTGAATTAATCAAGTGGAAAAGACAATTCTCTATGATCATTACTATTTTACAAATGTTTTGATAATCAAATTGTGTTAGTTCAAACAATGTTTACATGTTGAAGTGAACTACTCATTTTTATTAACTGTGAAACAGTAAATAATGATCCTTAATCCTCATTCAAAGAAGAAATCAGGTTAATATGCATTTCTTGATTTTTCTGTCTTCAATAAGCAAAGTTGTAAGTGTGTTAAAGTTCAAGCTTCGGTCAACTAGAAAGTTTACTGAAAAGAAATGTCATGTTTAACTTTTACAGCGAGATACAGGAGAGGTGGCTCCACTAAGACTGGTTTTCTCCAACAATCTTTCTATCTGTTCTTAAACAATCTTAATCTCTATCCTTGACTTTCCATAACACCTTACATCACAAACCACACCTCTGCTTTGGTCCATCCACCAATCAAAAAGCTCTCAAATGAACCGGAAGTGACCCTTCATAAAAAGGTTGGCACTTCCTAGTTCAAAGAGAAGAGTTCCAGAAGAGTTCAAGAGTTTTGGAATCCAGAATGCAGAGAGTTTGGGAGTTCATGAATGCAAACGCAGGCATTCATGGATGCTGCTAAGCCAAACAAGCTGAACCAGAGACGATTTTGGGAATTATAACTTCTGTTTGGATAACCTCGCACGGCTCTCGAGGTATTTGGCTGTTCTCACTGAGACGCTGAACAGTGGTTGGAAGTGAGACTCCACGCCAGAACTGATCTATCTTCAGAAAAGGTAAAAGTCGACCTTCACCAAAAGTGTACTGTTTGGGACAAGCTGATTTCCGAAGGAGCGTGCACGTTCTGGTTAAAACAGACAAATTCCCTCACACATCTCTCTGTAAGATAAATCTCAATTTTCCATCTTTAAACTCTCCTTTCTGCTAGAAAATTAATCCAGATGTTTTCATTAATGTCTGTGGTGAAGCAACGGAAAATCATGGCCGTATGGTTTTCCTGGTTGTAAAGCTGATTAATTATGTTGTTGTTTTCATATTCTGCCAAATTAATGTAAATGTGTGATGTGTTAAACTTGATTCTGTTAATAAATGACCCACTCGCTTGGTGAGTCAAAGATAATTAACGTCTCAGTGAGACGTACACGTTCAGAGGCTTCTCGCCTCTGAACGTGTACGCCAACAGCGTAACATGTTGTTCGCTGCGGCCGTGTGGAATACATGCTGGTGAGCTCAGTTGGAGAGCGGTGTCACCGTCTCGGTTATGCTAACCAGAGGCACGGGACGCTGGTCCATCTCGACATCTTACTCCAATGAAGCCTCCATCAGGCTCGGCTCCAGAGGAGGGACTTTCCGCTCAGTGAACCCCTGCTCTGGAAATGGGTGCGGACTGTGGAGACCGGCTCCCCCAATCTACCAGGAAAGAACCCGTCTGTGGCCTCGCCCGTAGGACGTCCTGTTGGGAGTACGAGGCCATATGGATCAAGACGGTGAGCCGGAATGGAGCCCAGTAACAACCTTCCCGCCGGATCATCCGAACTGGCGGGAAAGGCGTAGGACGTAAAAAAGGGGTCCTTTCATGTCAGCCTCCTCCTGGGTTACGCCGGGCAACCCCTGAGGGCGCCGTCGGCCGGGAGCGGTGTGATCACCGATGCGAAAACGAGGTGGGATGGGGTGAGCATTCACTCAGCCCCCCTCCACCGACACTACGCTCACCAGGAGGGAATGAGCAGCGGGGGCTGCAGCTGAGCACGCCTGTCCCGGAGGAACCATCCGATTCGCTCCGAGGGTCGGCGATAAGAGGAAAAAAAAAATACAAGATGGCGTTGTCCAGCGTGTAGTGACCTGTCACTGGGAAATATTCCTCGGCGCTTACCTTGAAATAAGACTGCTCGTCGTCTTCTCCTCGGGGAGGAGAACTCACCGGACGACCGGAGGTCGACTGCCGGGCCAAGCATCCTTAACAAAGGTTGGTCATCTACACATTTTTCCTTTTTTGTTCTTCTGACAGTGCTATTTTAGCTCGCTGAAGAAAAAATGGGAGCCGATTTCCCGCTCTTAACGTAATTTATACGGACCGGGTGGGGCCCACACAGCAGGTGGGCGTGGACTAAATTTTTTCAGTGCTTATGCTGCGCATAACGGGATAAACCCACTAAAGCGAAGGCCTTAAAGGGCGAAGCTTATACGAAATAGAACTTAAAGTGTCTGTCATGGTTGGTTTTAAATCAAAGCTTTAAAAATGACTTGTAAAAGTGTGTGTAGGGGCTGAAGCTGTTCTGTTGCAGAGGCTTTGATGTTGACTTGTATTGTTGTCAATTCTTAGTGCAGTTCAAGTGTTCATGTCTTGTTTCCTCTCCTACTAGGATGATCATGAGTGCATTATGAAAGAGAACATGGAGGGACGTCTATTTGAAGGAACAACGGGTTCAGAGGCGCCTCGAGTTTTGTAAATATCCAGACCAACGCTCTACAAGCTGCTGAGACAACAGAAAACAGTTTTCAGTGAAATCTCTGATCAGGAATTAGACACAACAAGAACTCCATAAAATCTGAACCTCCTCATGTGGGAGAGGTTCTGCTTGATGGACATTTGTGTGTTCAGAACATCATGGTGCAAAGACGGCGTCTCATAGAATCTATAAAAAGTGTTGATGGTCCTGGTGTTGAGTCCAGAAGGACGACAACAAAACAAAGAAGAGTGGACACTGAGCCTTTTCCAAACTACATGTGGCACAAAGATGGCCGCCACAAACTGATCCGCTGGAAGTTCCTTGTACGTTTGTAGAAAGAGATG
>NW_023618589.1:13260-14584 GCF_014905685.2 Nematolebias whitei
AAACAGCCACTGGCCAAAAGGATGGCCCAGCACAGAAGATCAACATCATCAGGCCAGGATTCTGCGGTCTACACTCATCTCCAGGCCAGCGGTCACTCTTTCAAGGATGAAGATGTTCAAATCCTGGACAGAGAGGAACGATGGTTTGAGAGAGGAGTAAAGGAGGCCATCTTTGTGAAAAGAAATCGTCCATCGTTAAACAGGGGTGGAGGCCTCCGGGTTCAACTGTCCCCCTCTTACAATGCTGTGATTGCTAGTATCACTCAGCCCTCTGTGAATAGTAAACAGCCATCAGTGTGCTAATGATCCATTGTTAGGCTGATGGTCCTTCTTGAGCATGTGATCAACTGGTTTTGGTTGTCAGCAGCAAACTGGTTGATCCACTCTGAGAAGGTGCTATTTAAGAGACTGAGCTGAAAACAGCACCTCAGACTGAGGAAGTCTCTCGGATGAGAGACAAAACGTTTCTATATTTTTTTGCTTTTTTTTTTTTTTTTTTTTGAATATCCAGAGGACCAGATTGAACTTTTTTGATTTTATTGATGTTCATTCATTAGAAATAATCAGTTTAGAAGTTGTGTGCTTCTTTCAGATTAAAATAAAATATAATCTGAGTTTTGAACTGCATGAGAGCTCCACATTCTCCAGTTCTGAGTTGAGGAAGCTCCAGACAGGAAGAGAAATGCCTTCAACCACCAACAGAAGTGCAGTTGTTGAGTTTTTGAATTGTTTTGGGATTTGCTGTGTCCTGGATGATTTGGAATCTAATCCAGCATGTTCCTTCACATGAAACTTTCCTAATCTGTAGTGCTGCCATGTTGTTTTTACAGAGAAACACTGTCCTGTCGTGACCTTTGTGTTTCCTTTGTGACCATTCTCTGAGCATTGCACAGTCTGACCTTCAGGGTGAATTTGTTGGGGTGTTTATTCCTAGGAAGACTGTCAACCTCCTTAAATTATTTCCACTTGTGAATAATCTTTGTCTCTGTAGAACGATGGACTCCATCTAATATTAAAGATCTTATTGTTCCATATTTTGCTACTATTTTACTTGTGGTTCCTAGAGTTTCTAAAGGTAGAATGGGAGGCGGAGCTTCCAGTTGTCAGCCTCTGCTGGAGGTTTCTTGCTGTTAAAAGGGGGTTGTTTCTTCCCACTGTGGCCTTCGTGCTGCTCAGGACGGGATACTGGCTCAAAGTAAAGACCTGAAAGAAACCATTTGACCAGTTTGTTGCTAACTGGTATTTTATAACTGCTTTTCACTCAATCTGAAAACATTAATCAGATTATAATCCCACTGAATGGATTGAACTGTAGTTGGATTGA
>NW_023618589.1:14684-16264 GCF_014905685.2 Nematolebias whitei
GACTGTTCTGAGATGACTTTTGTTGTGATGTGGCTCCAAATGAAAGACCTTAACTTCCCAGTGGTTACAGATGTGAACCAGTAAACTTTGATTTTCCAGATGTGTCCAACACAAACAACTTTGGTGTTTTTATTTTGGACCAACTACAGCCATGCAGTCGTTCTCTAATTCCCCTTTTCCATTAGTACCGGTACGGGCTGACTGGACCCTACTTGGCCCAGTTCTGAGGCTTTTCCATTAGTACCGGTACTTGGCACCTGTTACTATTTTCAGTACCCTTGGCTCTGTGGTTCTAACCGGAACGAAGAGGTACTAAAACGTGACGTCAGAACACTGTCAGTCACTGATTAGTCGGGGGCGGAGTCGGGGGCGGAGTCACTGGATCCTTCAGAAACTTTTCAAAACAATAATCCGCCATTTGCAATTTCTCGGACTGGAGCAGCGGCTGGACTTATTTTAAAGATTTTAAAAACAATACTGACAATATCTTGGTCTAATGCTGATGTGCTGGTATTTTTTGTGCTTGGTGGCCGACAACATAATTCAGAGCAAGCTGGATGGAGCTCTGCTGGTGTACCCCGATCCTCCCTCCGGAGCCTCGGAGCGCCAGGCCGGGCAGGGCGTCATCTCCCCGGCTCCAAGTTCAGCTGGTCACCGCAGAAGATCCTTCAATGTGCCGACTCGGAGGCTCGGGTTCCGGATACCAGCCTTGTGTGCTCAGAGCTCTGCAGGTCACTGCGAAGCTGGAGATGGGGACTCGCAGATGGCCGTTGCCAGACCCCGGCCGCGCGTAATCATGAAGGCTGAATCCCGATCCCACCCGCAGTCAGGCGGACTGGACAGTCTGGGACGGACGGTGGAAGCGATTTTTAAATAAAATAATATTTTGTTTTTATACAAAAAATGTTCTAAAAAATTGCTGAAGCAATTTAAAAATGATTATTTTTTTTTTTACATGTAAAATGTTTTTTAAAATCGCTTCCACCGTTCGTCGCAGACCCGTCTCTGTCCGCCTGTCTGCGCGGGTCGGGCCTTCATGATTACGCGCGGCTGGGATCTTGGAACGGCCTCTGTGAGTCACCAGCTGAGCTCGGAGCTGGGAAGATGAGCCTGCCCGTCCTGTCTCCGGAGGAGAGGATTGAGACCAGCAGAGCTGGTCATAAAAAATAATATATATATATATTTTAGCGTTGAAGATTTAAAAAAAAATAAAACAAACGGTGCCAGCTTCATCATGAAATCTTGTTTTCACTTTAACGACTGTTAACTCAGCTGAAAATCATAAAAAGACACAAAACTATTGGATCTCGGGAATATTTCCCTCAAACATGTTTAAAGAAAAGAGACGACTTTCAGTTCAACTTTATTTTAACGCACACATGTACAAATCACAAAACTAGAACTTTAAAGAAAAGCTAAAAATAAAATGTATATATGTGAACAAGAAAGAAAACAACACATCTAAAATGAACATTAAAAGTAGACACAATGAGTGCAAATACATCAAATGATGATGAAAACCTATAAAAATTTAAATCTACATGTTTTTGTAGAATCTGGTTCATCAGAGATTTAACTTA
>NW_023618589.1:16364-24715 GCF_014905685.2 Nematolebias whitei
TATATATATATATAAATACATATATATGTATATAAATACATATGTGTATATATATACTGTACATATATATATATATATATACATATATATATATACTGTACATATATATATACATAATTGTGTGTATATACATATGTGTGATATATATATATATCACATATGATATATATATGATATATATGTGTGTGTGTGTATATATATATATATATATATATATATATATACACACATATATATACACGTGTGTACATATATATTTGTATATGTACATATATATTTGTGTGTGTATATATATATATATATATATATATCACATATGATATATATATAATATATATATATATATATATATATATATATATATATATACACACACATATATATACACGTGTGTACATATATATTTGTATATGTATGTAGTGAAATAGGTCGGTTAGCTTCGTTTAGCTTCGGAGCTCCACTACATGGTATAATATCTGGACTAGTTCAAGTACCTGATATTATACTTAATTTAAACTGATTCTCTCTTTTTCGAGCTACTTGACAGATATGTGACAGAGATACTGTGTGGGAGATGGTTTAATCAGTGACGTGAGACGTTAATTTTCTTTGACCCATCAAAATGAATGTAGTCATTTATTAACAGAATCAAAATTTAACATCAAACATTGTACACGTGATTATTCTGATTGAACGCAATAACACAGCTTAATTAATGAGCTTTGCACTGAGAAAATCATACGGCCATGATTTTCTCACTTGCAACTAAAATACAACAGACATTTCTGAAAATATCTGGATTAATTACTGGCAGATAGAAGAGTTTTAAAGATGGGAAAATGAAGGAGTTTAAATGGAGAAGAAATGGATGAGGGAAAAGTGGGTTGATAACGAACGGCACCCTCCATCCGAACCCAGCTCCACCTCGGTACACTTCGGTAGTGAGGGACTCGTTACCTTGTAGAAGATGTCTCCACTGGTACGGAGTTCCATTTAACGCTACCTTTCCAGCGTCTCCGTAGGAACAGCTGCGAATCATCCGAAGTAGTGACGGTACTTCATTCAACACCACGCTCACCTCTCAGGTGGACTCACATGAGCTGTGAGCCCGTCAGAGTTCCACTCAAATGTGGAAGATTCCATAATTCCCACGAGACTCGGAAGAACTTCGGATCATGTCTGGAACTTCTTGTTCTCTCCAGCAACTTTTCTGTTTGGTTCTGCTCTCCGAACTCAATGGAACTAGGAAGTGTCGACATTTAAAGAGTTCTGTTTCCGGTTCATTTGGGAAGTCCTGATTGGCTGAAAGAGCCAACAGGGGTGTGGTTTTAGTGACGCAAGAGGTCACTAGAAGTCAGAAAAACAGTGAGATGTTTTGGAACAGACAGAAAAATGTTTTTAGAACAGACAGAGAAATGTTTAAATGAAATGAGAGGCTCACAGGTGCCAGCTTCTTATTTCAACGTGGTGCGTTGGGTGGGGTTGGGATACTCACTGTGTGGAGTGAGGTCAACCCACAATCTGTTGAGTCAGTTGAAAATGACTTTTCATATTTTAAAAGAACTTGGCAAAGTTTGTCTCTTTCTTCATCAGATGTCAGAGCGTCGGCTTGGGCGACCACCTGTTCAATCTGTGATGAGACTGATAAGGGTTCTTGCTCTTTGGGGAGCTCCAACGAATCCCTTTCTGAGTCATCGGACCTGTCTATGGGTAAGACACCATAGGTTTGAGGTCCTTGGTCGACGTCATCGGTTGAGAAAAGAGCTATGGCCTGTGTTGGTTTTGTGAACCATACTGGCCCAGCTTCTTGACTCGGTACCAGGTTATCTGGGAGTCCTCCCAGAAATGGAATGCCTATTTCAAAATCATGAAAATCAGTGGAAATCAACCATCCTAGCATAGTGTTTTTTGGGATCATCACCTCATCCGTGCCTGTGTTACACACAGCAATAGATGTGGTCCTGGAGTCAAGGCTCACTTGGTTCGTGGCTTCCACGGACAGTCCCAAGTTGAAAAATGCAGGAGAAGGTTGAAAATATGCCTGTTTATGGCTAATAGCTTGTCCAGCTATGATGTGGATTCGCACCATTAGGTTAATCACCTGAGGTGGTACTGTGGTGGTTTGGTTGCTAGCAACCTGGCAGGCCTCTGGAATGGTCTGCCCAGCCTTAAGGTTTGCTGTGTCTAGCACAGGAGGATCCTTTGTGGCTGGTTTCAGGGACCACAGCACCTTGTTGATGGTGTCCACGTGGACACCCAACCTTACCAAAATGTCAGAGCCTATGTAGGTTCTATGTGGTAAGTTTTGGATCACGAGAAACGGGTGAACCAGTTCTCGTTGGTTCCAGTTTAGTTTTAGGTTAATGACTCCTTCAGCGGTCATTACCTGTGAACTATTGGGAACTAATGGAAAGCGGAAAGCTTTTTTAATTAGTTCTAGATCCACGTGTTTCTGAACCAAGGTTTCATAGAAAGCTCGGTTAATTGTTGATTTATCTGTCCACAGAGACAGAACAGCATCGTCGGTGTGGGATCCTTGGATCTCTACACTTTTAACTACCAGTGGTAGGTAGTGTTTGGTGGACTCTGACTGCTCCAGCTCACAGAGGAGGCTGTCTTGTTGGGTCAGAGTTTGGACCACCGGGTGGGTCTCTTTGGTTTCACATGATGTCAGAGGAATACTCACCGGGCTCGTGTCCTCGGCTGAGGAGTCCTTTGCGCCTTCCATGGTACCTGCTGTTAGGCAGTCTGTGTTACACTCCGGAGGCATTTGTATTGGCAGTGGTTTGCTCACTTTGGCCCACATTGTCTGATCACCATAATCTATAACCGCGTCGAAGCGATTTATAAAATCCTGGCCAACCAAAAATGGGAATGAGTCAACACTGGACACGTGTACCGGGTGGTATAGTGTCATTCTGCCAATCTGCATGTGAACCATTGCTATAGCTGTCAGGGTTGTCTTCTTCTCTGAGAGACCCTGCATTTCTATAGCACATTCTGTGAGAGGTATTACCCTGTTAACATTGCTAGCGGCTGTCCTCAGCTCCTCGAACAGTTTAGCTGACATAATTGTTATGTCCGCCCCACCGTCCAGTAGTGCTTCATGTGTGAGGACACCTTCGAGCGTTACTGACAGGTATGCCTTCTTGGCGACCCCCCTTCTGATAAAGTTACACAGAAACCTCTTAGGTTTTTGCTGACGTTTCTTCACACGTTCAGCCTTGTCTGTGTAATCTTGGTTTGTCTGAACCGTCAGCACAGCAGTAGCTGTTTCTGAGTGTTCAGCTTGCGATGACTCGTCATCGTTTGTGTGTGAGTTTATCCCCCCTTCTTCCGATGAGGGGTTGTTGGAGGCAACAACAACAATGTCTTGGTGTGTTCCACCGACATCTGTGATGTTGTCATTCGCGCCCTCAGATGTAATAGTGATTACATCACTGCATAGTGCTCCAGGTTGGTTTCCCGTGTCAGTGTGTTTCAAAGTTTCTAACAACCTGCGTAGTTTCTCTGTCTCTTCCGAGCTCAGAGGTGTAGGGCCTTGTTTCTGGAACCTTTGTGATTCCTTCGCCTCGGTTCATTTCGTCCGAGGTGGGGGATGGTTAGGTACGTCATTTGGGGGTTCCTTTTCGGACTTCCCCTGATAATATGGGTCACTTTCGTTCCCATATCTTTTCGTCCTACGCACACCCCATTTACGATAATCACGTTCATCCTCTGAAAGAGGAGCTTTTTTGTCCCAGCGTGCACCTTCATGACGCGGTTTGTTAGTTTGAAAAGACTGCTTTTTCTCGCCTTTTTTAGGAGGGGGAAGCGATGCACGCCGTCCTTCCAGTTCTAGCGAGTGGGGTTTAACCTTTACACCAGGAAACACCTCTATGGGCGTCTTTGCATGAGAACATGCCTCAAACACATTCACAGCACACTGTTTAATCTCATTGATGGATTTTTCTTTGAAATTTGCCATCATTTGTACTGACGTCTTAATGTCAGCATGGAGATTTTTGCTGAAAACAAATTTAAAACCTTCTTCCTCCTCCATTCCGGTTTCATTTCTGTAACCAAAATAAGCTTGGAAGATTCTTTTGTAATAAACCTTTGGATGTTCATGTTTCCCTTGCGTGGCCTTGTCTGCAGCTGGGAAGCCAGCAGGCCCCGTGCAGGCGTCGTATTCCCTGATCAAGGCTTCACACAGAAGGTTGTAATCCCTTCTCGTGGCATCAGGTTGACGCTCGATGAAGGTGAACACCTCTCTGTCCGAAGTGAGCCTTATCAGACTGATTTTATCCTCAACCGTAGCATTAGGATAACCACTCAGTCTGAAATCAAGGTCATTTAGATACGCCTTTGTACCAGTTGAACCCATTGGGCCAGGTACAAAGCGTTGTACATATTTTGAGAGTTTTTGAAGTTCATCTATTGAAAGAGGAAGTTTCAACGGTCTCTCTTGCCTGCTTGGTAGTGGAGACCTGTTCAGGTCTGTCCCTGCTACTTTAGGTAAGGGTGGAAGTGCTTGTGATGGAGGGAGATTTGGGTCTGAAGCCCAGTGTGTCCCCACATTCTGTCCACGCCTCACACTATTTTCCCTTTCTGCAAGGCAAAGTTGTGTTTTAAGCATGTCTAACTCAGCTCTGCACTGGTACAATCGTGATACCGTTTCCTCGTACTCCTCTTTTAACGAAGAGTATGTCATGGAAACCTGTTCTTCGACTTTCCTGGCTTCAGTAAGTGATGCTGAAAGTGACTGTACTTGCTTGTTCAGTGAATCAATTTCTGCACGTGTGTCTTGCTTCAAATGTGTCATCTGTTCCAGATGTTCTTTAGTATGCTCGATGTGTTCATTTTGAAACCGAAGGAAGCGTCCTTCAAGGTCCTGAAACATCCCGATTTTCTCTGCATATTGTTTAGTCAGTATGTCATTGTGTTCAACCTGTTGATCCAATTTGTCTTTGAGAAGCAGAGAAATTTTTGCTAACCGTTCAAGGCTCAGCTTTTTATTCTCCGCCACCGTGGCATTTTCTGCTAAACTTTTCAGTACCGTAGCTTTCTGAATTTCATCCATCTCTTCTAATGGTGTACCAATTATCGGGTCTGTTAAAATATGTAAAGCTCCCTGGATTATGTCATCTTCTGACTGGGAGTCTGAAAGGTCAATGTTTTCCTCTTCTTTTTCCATTATCTCTTTATTTATTTTATTTAAATAAATAGACAGGAAGATGTTGTGTTTTTAGGTGGTGAAATAAATCAGAAAGGTTTCCTTTTCTGTTATATTTATTTTATATTTGGTGTTCTAGCAATTAAACATGTATTTTCCTTTCAGCAATTGAGTAAACTTATCAACTCTGTGATTATCTAGACTGTATCTATCAAAAGTTCTTAATTTTTCATTTTGCACCTTGTGAGGATTTATCTGTGAATGAAAAAATTTCTTAGTAAACGTCTTCTCTGGGCATAAATACTTTAATCACTTTTTAAACGTAAGATAACAGTACAAATCAGCTTGAGGAACGTTTATTAACTCAAAAATGCTTCTGAGAGAAATAAACAAAACGTTTAATTTCACCAAAATATCCTAAACACGAAGTGAAACTGTGATTTCAAGTTTCCAACAGGAGGTGGCAGTGTAACCTTATTTATTTTAACCTGTCACTGTTAATGACGTCCACTAGGAGTCGTTATGACTTCCTGTGGCATTGGTGACATCCGGTCTTTAGCCGTTAGCTTTAGAATTAGCGTCGGCCCACACGGACCAAAATCAACATTTTAAAGATGGATTCACTCTTGATTCAGCGGTCGCTTTAGCGATTAGACTTTTAAGAGATGGATCATGAGGTCAAAACCAATTTGAAAGCGTTTTCCAACTTTAAAACAACATAGAAAGCTTCTATATGAAAACGAGCTGCATTTCCGGGGTCACGTGATTGAATCAACCAATGAACAACCGGGTGGGCTTTACTGACATCAGATGGAGTGAACGCAGACACGTCACCAATTTCTCAGCGAACCAGAGCGACCCAAACAGCGGTTTTCGACCAATCACTGCTCGTTATTCTAGCTAGCTGTTAGCTTTAGCCTGAAAAGTCCGGTCAACTTTGTAGATGAACAGATGCTCAGATATATTCATCAATTAACACGGATTCCTCATTTTTCTGAACTGAATAAAACGTGCATTGAATTTAATGAAATGCAAACGTGAAACGTCATTTATATTTGACCCATCAAAATGAATGCGGTCATTTATTTACAGAATCAAAGTTTAACATCAAACATTTACATTAATTTGGCAAATTATGAAAATAACAACATAAGCAATCAATCAGGAAAAATCATACGGCCATGATTTTTCCGTTGCTTCACCACAGACATTTATGAAAACTGTACAATTATGATCTTTTACCCACACGGCGGTGGATGAGCACTTTACACAGACATTTCTAAATATCTGGAAGAATTTCTACTTGAGAGAGGAGTTTAAAGATGGGAAAGAAGTTTAAAGAAGAGTAAAAGATGGGGTTTGAGGGAGTGTGAACAGAACGGCACTCTCCGGGCTTTCTTCAGCTTTTCCTTCCAGTACACTTAGGTGGTGAAATCGACTCTTTTACCTGGAGATGTCTCAGGCGAGATTCCGTTTAACGCACCCTTCAGCGTCTCCGTAGATGCTGTTACTCGTCCGGAGTAGCGGCTAGATTCTGTCCCTCATCAGCTCTCCTCAGTGGAAAATGTTATAATCCCATGAAACTCGGAAGAGCTCTGTTGTCATGTCAGGATCTTCCCGGCTCCCAGAACTGGGCTTCTCCGCACAGAACTGAACAGAACTGTGTATCCAACAGAACCCTCACAGAACTGGTTAGACCAGGAAGTACCGACATTTTAAAGAGCTGTTTTCCCGGTTCATCTGGGAGTATTCCCATTGGCCAGAACCGACCAGACGGGGTGTGTTTTGTGACGTAAAAGGTTAGAATGCAGCAAGAATTGTTATGGAAAGATCAGAAATGTTCTCACAGACAGAGAGAGTTTTGTTTTGGCGAGTTTAAGAAACAGGTGCCAAAACCCCCTGTTGACGTCTGAGAGGATATAAACAGGACAGTTGTTCCAACGCATGTCTGCTTCACTCCTGACCCTGGAAACGTACACTTGCTCATTCAAAGGCAGAAGTCAGAAAATGCATAAAAATCTGTAACAGACCTCAACATGAATTCTAACTTTGCATGAGAATTAAAAATCATTACACAGTTAATAAAATTGATTAGTTCACTGCAACATCTAAAATGGTTTGAACTAAGACACTTGATTATCAACATTTGTAAAATAGTAATGATAATAAAAAGAGAGTGTTCTTTCACTTGATTATCAAGAAAGAGAGTCTCAGGATGGGTGAACCTGTATCTCTGGATTCAAATCAATGAAATGACAGTTTCTGTCCCACAAGGTTCTTAAGGTCAAGGGTTTTGACCTTAGGCTTAGTCGTGACACCAGATTAAGTTCACTACAACTTTTTGTCCATTAACTTCTCAAAATGCACAGTTTCACTGTTACAGATGTAATGAAGCAATTTTAACAGTGGCCTGAGTCAGTGCCCAGTTTCAAAACAGCAGTTTATCCATTCAAAACACAACTCGTTCAAAAGAATCTGAACCGAGTCCGACAGCCGAAACGGGTCAGAACCCCCGTCCCTCTCTGCGACAGTTTAACAGAATAAAGCTTTTTACCACAAACCCAGCTTCAGTTACACAACAGATGTACAAATGTCAGTTTTTAAATGAACACATTGATATTACTTTCAGCTCTAAAACAGTGTTGTTCTTAGAACACCGACTCGTCCGAGCCGTTCTCTAGAACCGAACCACACAGCTGATAGATTAGAAAGCTGCACTTTTCATGCCAACATTCAGTTCACGTATTAACACAGACTCCGTCACATTTAACTCACGCCTCTTCAAACATTCGTACGGCCACGAAATGTCCAAATGGCGGATATCGGGTCACGAGAAGCTCTTTAGAGACCTGTACCGGGCCACCAGAATGTAGTGAAATAGGTCGGTTAGCTTCGTTTAGCTTCGGAGCTCCACTACATGGTATAATATCTGGACTAGTTCAAGTACCTGATATTATACTTAATTTAAACTGATTCTCTCTTTTTCGAGCTACTTGACAGATATGTGACAGAGATACTGTGTGGGAGATGGTTTAATCAGTGACGTGAGATGTTAATTTTCTTTGACCCATCAAAATGAATGTGGTCATTTATTAACAGAATCAAAATTTAACATCAAACATTGTACACGTGATTATTCTGATTGAACTCAATAACACAGCTTAATTAATGAGCTTTGCACTGAGAAAATCATACG
>NW_023618589.1:24815-41023 GCF_014905685.2 Nematolebias whitei
AGATGTTGTGTTCCTCAGTCCACCTCTGTGCTGTTTGTGCTCATGTGTCAGGGAAAGACTTGTGAGGACAACAGCTTTGTTTTCATGCTGTTGTTGTGTGCTGCTGGTTAGAAGCAAAGTGTTGCACAGTTCAGGCCAAAGCTCAGGCTGCATTCCCAGAACAACTGCTTTTACACTTTCACGCTGTTCTTTCATCAACTGGGACTTTTCTCTGTCATCTCACATTTATTCTGTACAATCAAATGCGTTCAACAAACACCAGAATAACTTGTTCATATTTGTAACTTCTACACTTTGAACTCATTTCTGCTGATTCAACAGATCAGAGGTCTGCAGCCTTTCTGATCAAACAACCACCACTATTTTTATATCTGCAAATACTTTTCTTAATATTAAAGAAACAGCATCTGTTTGATGCCAGTCTTTTTAAATAAAGTCTCTGTGACCTGCTAGCTCTCAGACTGTGTGTTAGGGACGACTCTCAGCTACTACAACATCAGGTTTTTGCTCAACATCTGTAAAACTGATTCAGTTGTAGCATGGTTGTGTTTTCTAAGCTCAATTATCAGATTAACTCCTACAGTTAATCTGTTGTATGTGTACATTCAATTACTTTCTGAGAGTTTCATTAGAATACATTTACTGGTACATGAGATATTTTGCTAACAGACACACAGGCAGGCTAACATGAGTGCCAGACTTTGGTGGTGGTGCTAAAAAGTTCATAGTAACACAGCAGAGGTGTTTGACCCTTGTTGATGTGAATATTTAGGTTTGAATCCTCTTTATTTGTCTCTAAGTTCATGGAAGCATCAAAGTGATGCATGTAGAACAGAAACTAAAGGTTCTGACATGTTCTCAGTCTCCAAGAGCAGCTGCACAACCTGAACATGTGCAGCTGCTCTGGCCCCAGTCCTTTGTTGCAAGTCTCAAGAGTTCAAGAGTTTGATTCTCATCATTCCACAACATGACATGCATGAGGAGGAACCAAACAGTTCCTGAGCTCCTCTTATGTCAGCATTTAAGAAGTAAATAAGAAAATAAAAACTAGATCATGAATTAAAAAGTCAGAATAATCAATAAAAAGTAACCCCTCCCCCCTTACAGACACATGAGCACACGAACTTGAAGCAGCAGTCCATCAGTGCAGGTATGATGTCATAAAGGGATGAAGCAGTGGAACATGTCAGTGCAGTCTAAGTGTAGATAGTGCACGTCACAGCTGTGCACGAGGTTCCATTCAGTTGTGGGCTGTGGCAGAGTTCCTGAGTGTGACGGCAGCTGGAAGAAGCTGTTCTTTAGCTGCTTGTTCTGGCTCTGATGTTACACAACCTCCTGCCAGAGGGGAGTGGGGCAAAGTGGAAGCATTTAGTAACTTTCTGTCCACTTGTCAAACGTCTGAACCAACGGAGATCTCTACAGGAGGAAAGTGTCCTGTTCTCACTGTTGTTTCCAAACAAAAAGTGTGTTTCTCCAACCTGTTTTTATTGAGTCATTGTTCAGAAGCAGCAGAACATGGATCTGTTCAATGTTTCTCTTCAAACATTTCAACCTCATCAACATGAAACAAGTGAACAGCATGAAGCACACCAAGTTTGGAAAGCAGGAAGTGATTGTGAAGGTGAAGACAGAGGACGACTCTGTGGGACATCCAGCGCTCCGTCAGACCTGGTCCTGGACGGAGTGGAGCGGCTGTTTGGACAAAGCCAGAGAGTGACAGGAACATCCAGAGGGCAGATTACATTTCATTTCATCACAGCTCTCAGATGCTGCAGTGATGTCAACAACAAGGAAGACAGCTTCTTTACTTTCATGGAAATGATTCATGTCTTTTCTCTTATTTGGACACTTTCAGACACTTGATGTTGATTTATTTTCTCACACTTCACCTGCTTCTCTTTACTGCTGCCAGAAAGGAGAATGATGAAGTGATGTTATTTAGAAGAAAATGTCTCGCTCACTTTTCTTCATGTCACTGCCACAAGTGACAGCAGCTCTCTGCATGTGCTGCATCACTTGATTTATGTGACAGGAGGAAAGGAGAGGTGTTTGTGAACTCTTCAAAGTGAGCTCTCGTCCAGTGCTCCCTCAGCAGGAGCTCTAAGCCTTCCTTCTTCTGTTCTCCTCCATCCTGTTGGAAGCTGCACACTATTGACTTCAGCTCACATGTTCTCTTTGATTCAGACTCTGCAGGTTGTCAGAGATCAGCTGTGCCTCTCTGCTCTCAGCTCTTCAATCCAACCCCTCCCATCTGACACAACTGGATCGCACTCAGAACCGTCTGACTCTGGAGTGAAGGAGCTCCCTGGTTTTCTACAAACTCCACTCTATAGACAGAAGACTGTGAAGTCAGACACCATGTTTTAGTTTGTGCTCAGCTTCTCATGTGTTCACACTAACCTACACACATGACAATATTATGCTGACACACACACACACACAACCTTCATGGTGAACTTTGTTGTCTTCAGTCAAAATACACTTGATTTCTTTTCACAACAACAAATATCTGATCAATGACTGTTCGTTCAACCAGTTTATAAGACTAATGGTTGGACTGGAAATCAAAGTCAAAGGTGACGTGACAGGAAAGAGTTCTGGATCTGCCTGTTGTAGTAAAGAACATGTGTCAATAAGAAACTAAACATTTCACTAGATTTGTGCAGCTGATGATCCCAAACATTTATAAAATGATCATTACAGTTTGATTTGTAAAACCTTTCCTAAAGGAACAAATCTCCAACCACTGGTTGATGCTTGAACACTTTTATAAGCTCTAGAATGATTCTCAGTCATAAATAGACGTCACATTCAAAGCTCTGGATCAGCTGCTTCAGTGGCTTCAATCCCCGGGTTTGACCGGGGCTCTCTCTCTCTCTGCACTTTGTATGTTCTCCTCGTGTTTGCGTGGGTTTTCCCCGGGTACTCCGGTTTCCTCCCACAGTGTAAAAACATGCATGTTAGGCTGCCTTCAGGCCCAGGAGGACCATGCAGAGAGATCTGTGGTCTCAACGGGGTTTGCCTGCTTAAATAAAGCTTCATGAATAAATCAATAGTTTGATCACATTTCAGTCAGTTTGACATGAAGACACATTACATCATGTTTTATTTCTGCTTGTGGGCTTCTGTGTCTGAGAGTCTTTCTAATGGAAACAGGATCAATTCTCTTCAAGTTCCTGTCACATCCAGTTTTCATGATCACCACAAAAGCATTCATGGAAAGAGAACATTACTGATGTATGGCAGAATAAATTCACACAGCTCACATGAACAGTTGTGGAGATATTTGCATGTGCAGTAACGGAGAGATGACAACGCCTGCATGGAAACACATCATTGCTACAACAGCTAACACAGACAGGAGCACACAATCTGATGTTTCTTCACATTATTCACAGTCACTATTAAAGAAAGATGAAGAAGAGTCACATCTTGTAGAAACAAAGATTTTTAAACACTTCTTCCTCTTTGTTGTCACTTCCTGTTTCACTCCGGCCATGCCATGTAACTAATTCATGGATATTATGCAGAATTTATTCAATATGAACATATTCTTCCTCTTTTTGTGTTTGTGCACGTCACAGGCATTTGAAGGTCCAGTTTCTTAGATCCACCTGTAGAATCCAGTCCAACAGTGGTGCTGCTGTGAGGTGGACTGGTCTCCAGTTTGAATTAAATTCAGAGTTTGAGCTCAAAGCTCACACAGAAGAACTGTATTCTAGTCAGAGGGTTTCTAACATTCAGAGCCTCGTGTGTGTAAAGTGTTGTCTTAGTAGCAGAAAGCCTCTGATCCTGCTCCAGTGGTCCGTCCAGAACAAACACAAGTGGACAGATTGGACATCAGAAACTGTGTGGAGGTTTGAAAGCAGAGCTGTTGTGTTGCTCTGAATCAAAAGCTTCAGCTCCAGCTGCTCTGTTCAAATGGAAACACTAAATGCTTCATTTCATCATTTCTCTGTCCACTTCTTCATGTTCAGCCTGTTCTCTGCTTCACTCTTGTTGCTCTATTTGCAGCCTCTTCAGTGGATTCTTGCTGCTGTCATGTGATCACTCTGCAGGGATCAATCACCTCCAGGATCATTGCTTCAACAAGTCAGTAGAGATGATAAAAAAAGCAGCAGATGTTCAGTGGAAACGTTTCACCTGCTGTCAGAATGTGTTTTCTATTAGAACCTTGAAGTGGACTGCATTAGAGCAGACAGGAGAAAGAAAACATGTCTCCTGTTTCTGCACATGTTCAGCACACAAACATCTGGCTGCACACTCCCAAACCTTGGTTCTGGTGAGTTCTGTTCACACAACCTGCTCCGTATCTCAGCTCCAAACATTCCACTAACACCCCTCACAACACCAAGAAGAGGTCAGAGGTCAGGGAGGAAGACATCCAGGAAGATGTTCCTTTCAACTCATCAACATCTGGCTCACAAAAAGCCCACATGGTTCCAGCAGACATCTGGGAGAAGTTGGGACTGTGAGCAGTTCAAGTGGAACAAGAGTTGGTGCTGAAGTCCAGCAGCTTTTGGAGCAACTCAGCTGTTTTCTATCAGAACCCTTCCTTCCTTCCTGCTGCTGTGTTTGATTGTTTATCACACCATGCCTTTGATCTCTTCTTTTAATAGATTCTCACTGGATCTGGATGGATTTCACTCCTTTTATCACTTTGATCCATTTGATTCTGATAAAAAATATATAGGATATTATTATTATAAGGAAAATATATCGGGTCTAACTAATGATCTAAACTGACCTGAAGTCCGTCAATAATTAATGACTTCCAATGATTTCAAGACTTTTTAGCTGCTTGAATAATTATGACTTCAACTAGTTGATGAATTAGAAACTAACTTTTGAACATTTGAACTCTACTAGCTGCAGCTGATTGCAGTGATCAGTGTCTAATCTATACTAAAACTTCAAAAGTACATTTTCAGAATTCATGCAAAGACAGCAGATAATAGAGAAACAGTTTTTAAAACACAAAAACACGTCAGAATACAACTTATTTTATGGAGGAAAAGAATAGGGCTGTTGATGAGGCCTGTTTTGATGAATTATAGACAACGTTGGTTACGTACTGTAACCCCAGATTCTATAAGGATAAGCGTAGCCCTTTAAGGCTGTCGCTTGGTGGGTTTATCCCGTTATGCGTAGCATTGCACTGAAAAAATTTAGTCCACGCCCACCTGCTGTGTGGGCCCTACCCGGTCCGTATAAATTACGTTAAGAGCAGGGAATTGGCTCCCAAAATGGCTTTTTCTTCAGCCATTTAGGAGCCAGTGAGGCCCGACGCTTAAAGGGCTACGCTTATACTCATAGAATCTGGGGTTACAGTACGTAACCAACGTTCTATTTCGTATAAGCTTCGCCCTTTAAGGCTGTCGCTTGGTGGGTTAAGGGCGAAGCAGATGTGGTCCTCGCCTCACTGGGTCCATTCGAACACCATATGAAGCAGAAGCTTGCCCAGAAAACGTCTTGTCACTCAGCTCCCCATGTGCGTAATTACGCATTGCGTAATTATGTGAGCCATGCACAGACGCATGTTGTGTAACTATGCGTTCATGGCTGAACCATATAGACAGATTAATAATAACAAGTGAACTGATTATTAATCAAATGAACTGATTGGTAACAATAGTCATGAACTGATTAGTGACAATAGAACCAAAATAACAGACACAACTTGTGACTGATAACACATCTCACACTGTGAAGCATGCAGACAGATGTGAGCTTAAACAGAGTTCCATGAAAACAACAATATTCATTCTGTTAGAGCACTAAGGACAGAATGTGTCATGGAACGGGCCGTCACATCACGTAGATAAGAGCGAATGAATGAGCAGGGTGTTGACCACGCGGCCACAGTGCAAATGTCCTGCATTGTCATACCATTATGCAAGGCAGTCTAAGATGTGATACCCCTGGTCGAGTGCGCCCTGAGGTTGACAGGAGGCTCTAAATCTGATGCTCTGTAGGCTTCAGAAATGGCCTCACACAGCCAGTGTGACAAGCGCTGGGTGGAAAACAGGCGACCTGCAGATGCATCTCTATAATGCACAAACAAATGTTGAGTTTGGCGCATTACAGCTGTGCGCGCTACGTAACACGTCAACGCCCGCACCGGACAGAGAAGATGGAAAGATGCTTCTTCTTCTGATCTGGGGGGGGGGGGGGAGGGGAGGGGGGAAACCCCTCCAATGATATCGCTCTTGATTTAAAAGAGCTTGTGATGTTTTTAGGCGTAAAAGCTGGGTTTGGTCTTCAATCAGCTGAGCTACCGTCAACCTGAATTCTAAGACATGACGGAGCGACAGAGAGGGCAGATAAATCATTCACTCTCTTAGCGGATGTTAAAGCCAGCAGCAGGGCTGTTTTAAGAAACAAGAATTTAAGTGGAACCTTATCTATAGGCTCAAATGGAGCTTTGATCAGGGCTCGTAGGACCAGCGTTAAATCCCACTGTGGAACAAGTGGGTGTGAAACAGGCCTGCGTCTCTGTACACCTTTTAGAAAACGCTTCATCAGCGGGTGATTAAAAGCTGTTCTTCTCCGAACCCTTCGTGGCAGGAAGAGATGGCTGCAGCGTACGTTTTAATCGTGCTGAATGCCAACTTCCTGTCCATCAGCTGTGTAGAAAGGACAGCACGCCGCCTAATGGACATGAGGTGGCCTCTACACCTTCTTCTGTACACCAGCGCTGAAAAACTGTCCACTTTGATATGTACAGTGCTGTGGTAGATGTAGCACGTGAATCCTGGATCGTGCGCAGTACATCCTGTGGGAGGCCCATCCTCTCTAAGCGGAACCGCTCAGCGGCCAGACCCACAGGTGCTGGCCTATTTCTGGGTAACTCCTGATCGCTCCTCCTGCCTGGAGGAGAGCGTCCTCCCTCCACGGCAGTTTCCACGGGTGCCCCGACAGTAGACGTTGCAGGACTGGGAACCATGGTGCGTTCACGCACTCGGGGGCCACCAGGAGAGCTGTCAATCCCTCCTCCTGAACTCGGTTCAGGAACCGTAAAATAAGAGGAGGTGGAGGAAACGCGTACAGAAGCGTTTTGGGCCATGGGCTGTGGGCAAACGCATCCACCCCCAGTGGTGGTTCGTCTCGCGGGCTCAGGGAAAACCATAGTTGACACTGAGCGTTCTCTCGTGTTGCAAACAGGTCCACAGCTGCTTTGCCAAATTTCTGCCACGTCCGAGTCATCAGGTCTGGATGGAGAGTCCAGTCCCCGTGACGTGGGCCGCCCCTAGACATCACATCTGCCCCTTTGTTCAGAACACCGGGTATGTAAACTGCTCTGATGGAGAGCAGATTTTGGTGAGCCCAACACAGTAGCTTTCGCGCAATGTGTAACATCTGGGCTGAGCGCACACCCCCTGCCGGTTTATGTACGCAGCAGTCACCTTGTTGTCTGTGTGAATCAACATATGTTGATTCTGTAGCACGGGAGCAAAGTGTTGAATCACGTTCAGCACCGTGAAACACTCCAAAACATTTATGTGGGCTAATGTGTGATGGGGCCACAGCGCCCCTACTGCTTGAGATAGGCATGTCCCCCCCCAGCCTGACAGCGACGCGTCCGTGAAGACTGACACGTGTGACGTGGGTCTGCTGACGGGGGCTCCCTCCGACAGAACCAGGGTGTTTCCCCAGTGTCGGAGGTCTGCCCTCACGGAGGGAGGAACAGTGATCATCTGTCTCTTTTGTTTTACTGGATCCACACGCAGACGCACAAACCACCTCTGGAGGCGTCTCATGTGTAATAAACCCAGCGGGACCACTGTGTGAGCTGATGACATCATTCCTAACAGCTTAATGACGGAGACAGCTGTTACCACTCTGCCAGGTCTTACGTGGCGGAGCTGGTCTTTTAAAGTGTCGATTCTCATTTGTGATAAACGAGCCTTCATGGTGGTTGAATTTAACTCCACTCCCAGATAAACAATTGTCTGGGCCGGGAAAATCGAGCTATTCTTCCAATTTATGGCGAAGCCCAGATTTAACAGGTGTGATATCAATACCTGAGCCTGCATCACTGCTTCCTGTCTGGAGCGTGACAGCAGCAGCAGGTTGTCCAGGTAAAACAAAACTCTAATCCCTGCTCTGTGTAACGGATGCAGGGCCATCTCCACACACTTTGAGAATGTACGAGGCGCGAGGGAATACCTGAACGGCAGCCTGTTGTTCTGATACTTCATCCCCTGAAAGGAGAAACGCAGGAATTTTCTGTGTTTTGGGATGATCGGTATGTGAAAATAAGCATCTTTTAGATCGACGGAAAACAACCAGTCGTTTCTCTGGATGTTGTCCAACAGCTGTCTGGTTGTCAACATGTGAAACGGTCTGTCCATGATCGCCTTGTTGAAAGCTGACAGATCCAAAATCGGTCTCATCCCTCCGGTCCGTTTGGGAACCAGGAAGTAAAACCCTGTGTTTTCCTCTCCGTTGGGAACCCTGGAGATTACTTTTATCAGAAGCTCTTGGACTTCTGCATTTAGGGATGAGATTTGGTCTGGTGATGACAGGACCATCTCTAAAACTCCTCCGAACAGAGGGGGTCGGGTTGCAAACTGTAACGTGTAACCTTTGCATAACACCCTGTCCATCCATCTGACCGGCGAGCATGTTTTTAGCCACTCTGCGTAACGTCCGTGGAGTGAAGTGATGCGTCATGTTTTGTACGGATGTCACCAGTCCGCCGCCTCAACCGCCGTCATGTGTCGCGGGAATGTTTTCCGCGTGACCCAAGGCGAGGCTTCCTTGAAAAGGCTCTGAACGCGCCCGTGCGCTGCGTTCGGACTGCGGACCAACCTTCATGTACAGGTGGGCCGGTGTGTGCTGAGGCAAAGCGTGTGACAGCTGATGACGCCGTGGGGCTGCACGTTCGACGTCGCTGTTCGAACGTTGAGAGGCGGAGAGCGTGACTTCATCTACGCCGTGCTGTTGGGAGTGAAGGCTGCGAGCCCCGCGGGAGCACACATTTTCTCTGGAGGGACGCGCGTCGATCTCGCTGGAGGGATGCACGCCTCTCCCGCTGGAGGCGAGACTCATCACCGGGTTCGTTCAGCCGTCTCATGCTTGTGCTGCCGTGAGCTGCCGAGCGCTGAGACGCGGTGGGTGACGGTTGCCCGCGTCGCGGCCGCACGCGTTTGCTTCGGTGAGGCGTGTGTTGTTTTGCTGAAAACGAGGACCTTCATCAGACCCGGCCTGCGGTCCCACATTTATACCAATGTGAGCCGGTGAGCGCCAGGGAGCTGTGTGTGTGCCATCATCAACGCAGTGCCGTTTGGATGAAGGCTGTTTGCATCGCACGAGTGCGCGTTTGACACCGCTTGGGTGAGGATTGTGCAGCTCGGGTTGACGAGTTATTTCGCTTACCATTGTGTCGTGTGAGCATCTCGTCATGTCTTGGAGCGACGGTGAGTTTAAAAAAACTTTATTTAAGGACACCGGCTCGTTATGTGTGGAGGATGTGTGCGCAGTCACTGTGAGTTCATCCGAGCTTACAGACTGGCTAAAAACAGACACTTTGATCATTGAATGATGATTTATTTCAACTTTCGTGTCACTTTTACACACACCTTCCGCAGACCGTCATTTTTTAAATCTTCTCCCCCTTGAGCTCTGCAATTTGTTTGCCCAGAGCGCTGTCTGCAGGCGATCTCTGGGGAAACGCTGAATTGCTGGTTGCCGGGATGAAGATGACTGGTCTCTGACGGGCAGGGCTGGTGGTGAAGCCGAGCGAGACGCCGCGGCCGCGGCCGTGGAATGTCGTTGCTTCTGCCTCTGCTCACGACGGTCTCTCCAACGGGCCGGGGGGCGGGATAAGCTGCGCGGCTTGATGAGGTGGCGCACAGCCTCTGACACCTCCTCCGACTGCTTCGAGTTTGCCAGCATGGCTTTGAAGCTGCTCCCAAACAGCGCGTCCGCCGTGATGGGGCCCTCCATCAGGTCTTTGTGCAGTTTCTCCGGCAGCGAGGGGGAGTGACGGAGCTAGGTGGATCGTTGAATCATCGTCATCCACGCTGCAATCCTGGACAGGCAAACCGTAGAAGAGGCACATATATTGAGGATGGCGTCGGCTGCCTTACAGAGGGAGCTCTTGGTCTCCTCAGGCAGGTCTGCGGCCTCCAGCCTCTTGGACATGCTATATGCTAGCAGCGCCACGTTGTTGTTAGTTGCGGCTGCCTGAAAAGCACATTGATGGGCTCGATTGGAGAGCGTGGTCACCGTCTGGTCGTGTTTCCCAGGAGGGACGGGACGCTGCTCCAACCTGGACAGCTTCGCTCCGAAAGCTTCCGCGAGGTTTGGCTCAAGGGGGGGTACCGAGGGATAGCCCCGCTCGGTGAACCCCTCCACTCTGGTGATGGGTGCAGACTGTAGAGACCGGCTCCCCCAATCTACCAGGAAAGAACCATCTGTGGCCTAGCCCATAGGATGTCCTGTTGGAACACAAGGCCATATGGATCAAGACGGTGAGCCGGAATGGAACCTGGTAAACAACCTTCCCGCCGGATCATCCAAACTGGCAGGAAAGGCGTGGGACTTAGCAAAAAGGGGTCCCTTCATGTCAGCCGCCTCCTGGGTTACACCGGGCAACCCCTGAGGGCGTCATCGGCCGGGAGCGGTGTGATCGCCGATGCGAAATGAGGTGGGATGGGGTGAGCATTCACTCAGCCCCCCTCCACCGACACTACGCTCTCCCAGAGGGAATGAGCAGCGGGGGGCTGCAGCTGAGCGCGCCTGTCCCGGAGGAACCATCCGATTCGCTCCGAGGGTCGGCGATAAGAGGAAAATTACAAGATGGCGTTGTCCAGCGTGTAGTGACCTGTCACTGAGAAATATTCCTCGGTGCTTACCTTGAAATAAGACTGCTCGTCAGCTTCTCCTCGGGGAGGAGAACTCACCGGACGACCGGAGGTCGACTGCCGGGCCAAGCATCCTTAACAAAGGTTGGTCATCTACACAATTTTCCTTCTTTGTTCTTCTGACAGTGCTATTAGCTCGCTGAAGAAAAAATGGGAGCCGATTTCCCGCTCTTAACGTAATTTATACGGACCGGGTAGGGCCCAAACAACAGGTGGGCGTGGACTAAATTTTTTCAGTGCAATGCTACGCATAACGGGATAAACCCACCAAGCAACAGCCTTAAAGGGCGAAGCTTATACGAAATAGAACTTGTTGTTTCTGTAAGGGTTCAGGAGGCCCTTCTCTCCGAACCTGATCCTGGTGGCGGTCCCCCCGGTACCCTCTTTGTTCCTTCCAGCGTGCGGTCCGACGTGCTCCAGTGGCTCCATTCAAACATACTTTCTTGCCACCCTGGAGTCAACCGCATGCTCGCTCTCACTAGGACTCACTTCTGGTGGCCCTCCATGTCCAAAGACATTAAGGACTTTGTTTTGGCCTGTCCCGTCTGTGCCAGGAACAAGTCTGGTACACAACCTCCGGCTGGCCCTCTGCTTCCCCTCCCGACCCCCCTCCCGACCCCTAGTCGCCCCCTGGTCCCACATCACCCTCGATTTCGTGACCAGCCTTCCCCCATCTGATGGCAACACCACCATCCTCACGGTTGTTGACCGTTTCTCTAAGGCTGCTCACTTTGTTCCCCTTCCTAAGCTCCCTTCTGCCCTCGAGACCGCTCACCTTCTCACCCTTCATGTTTTCAGGCTGCATGGGATCCCTTCGGACATCGTCTCCGACCGAGGCCCGCAGTTTGTCTCCCAGGTCTGGCACTCCTTCTGCAAGTCGCTCGGGGCGTCCGTTAGCCTTACCTACGGCTACCATCCTCAGGCTAACAGGCAAGCTGAGCGCTGCAATCAGGAGTTGGAGTCTACCCTACGTTGCCTGGTCGAGTCCAATCCTTCATCCTGGAGCCAACATTTGGTTTGGGTGGAATACGCCCACAATTCCCACCGTTCCTCTGCCACCGGTATGTCCCCCTTCGAAGCCTCCCTTGGGTACCTTCCTCCTTTTTTCCCCAGTCTTGAGCTCGACTGTGCGGTCCCATCCGTGCAGCATCATTTCCGGCATTGTCGTCGCGTCTGGCGCCAGGCCAAGGCGGCCCTCCTTAGGACCATGGCCCAGACTAAACGGTTTGCGGACCGCCACCGTTCAGCGACACCCGCCTACCAGGTCGGCCAGCAGGTTTGGTTGTCCACCAGGGACATCAAACTGCGGGACACCCCCCGTAAGCTGGCCCCCCGCTTCATTGGCCCCTTCCCCATTACCCGCATCATTAACCCCTCTGCGGTCCATCTCCAACTCCCCAGGGCCATGAGGATTCACCTGACCTTCCATGTGTCCCAGGTGAAGCCCGTCTCCCTCAGTCCCTTGTGCCCCCCTTTTGACCTCACCCCGCCTGATCGACAACCACCCTGCGTTCACTGTCAGATCCATCCTGGACGTGCGACGCAGGGGTAGGGGTTTCCAGTACCTGGTCGATTGGGAGGGGTACGGTCCTGAGGAGAGGTCATGGATCCCTAGGTCCTTTATCCTCGACCCCAGCCTCATCTCCAGGTTCTTCAGAGACCACCCCGAGAAGCGCCTCAGGTCGCCTGGAGGCGATTCTTGGGGGTGGGGGGGGTACTTTAAGGGTCCCACTGCCTGCAGCCTGCCTTGCTGATGGCCGCTGATTAACAACACCTGGCGGTCATCAGCCTGATGAGCCTCTCCATCTATAAAAGGCTGCAGCCCAGTGTGACTCATGGCTGGAGCATATCATCTCTCATGGTATAGTACTGTTGAGCTGGATATGTCTAGGTGAAAAGAATTTGTTCACCTGTGTTCTCTTTTCCAGTTTCCTGGTTCCTCGTGTTTTTGGATCTCCTCGTGACCTGATCTGGATCCCTCAGCCTCCAGTTGCCAGCCTTCCGCGTTCCCTTGGACCCTCGTTGGATTCCCCTCTGCTGCTCACTTCTTGGACTGAAGGACCAGCTCCCCTCCTTCGGGTTTGGACTGTAAGGACAAAAACCTCCTTCAAACAAACCACTCAGGTCTTCCCCTCTGGACCAACATTAACCTGTCGTCCCTCTTTCCAGGAGTTGCTGAGAAGCAGCATGTGGATTTTCACTGTAAATAATAAACACTGTTCTTTTTGTACTTCCCCTGTGTCTGCCTCATTCTGGGTCTCATGCCATCTGGGTTCCTCGCGCAATCCTAACAGTTTCTAAGGTAAGGTGGCTGTGGTGGCCATCTTGAACTGGGTTGACTCAGAAGATCATTTGTAGATGTACATACAAAGAACAAAAAGTGTGAGCTGGAAAACCTGAAACCTGTGAATCCTGCCTAACAATGGAAGAAGCATCTGCTGGAACCTGAGAGTCGTCAGGGTTTCACCATCCCTCTGAGGACCGTTTTCAGGGAAACATGGAAGTTGAAAAGTTTTGGAGAGATCCCATTCCTCCCTCTTAATGGTTCTTTATCTAGACAGCAAAA
This sequence comes from Nematolebias whitei, assembly GCF_014905685.2. Lineage (NCBI taxonomy): Eukaryota > Metazoa > Chordata > Actinopteri > Cyprinodontiformes > Rivulidae > Nematolebias > Nematolebias whitei. The sequence continues at coordinate 38,253 of NW_023618589.1, forward strand.
ACTAAATGAAGTGAAACAATGAAATGTCATCGGTCTTACAGAATTGAATCTAAATTGATTCTTGATGTAAAACCACTAATGATGGTGGTCACTAAATGTTTGTTCAACTGTCATCTAAAGGTCCATTTCTGGTGATTTATGGAGCATTTGAACACATGTAAACTAAGAATTTGGACTTGTAGCAGGACACCAGCAATTTGATGTCAATTGATGGAAGATTCTGAAAGTTAGGTCTCAATTTAAAATGAAGATGTTTTGTTCTATTGAAAATAAATCAGTGCATTCTACTCAAATTATTACCAGGATGCAAACTATTCCACAATCATAAGATTTATTGTAATCAAAAGTAAAATAAAATAAAGAAATACAGCAAAAAAAAAACAAAAGCTTTTACATCATCAAGCATGAAATTTGATAAACTTTCAACATTGAACCAAACAGCTTGTTGTAAAATGATTGGAAACATGATTGAATTATCATGGAAATATTTTGATCAGTAGAACTTTTGGATGAATTTGTCATTTTAGGAGATGAACTAAATGAGGATGATGCTCATGTAAAACTTGTCAAATCTTCTCTGACAAAAACAAACATCTTATTCTGCTGTTGACTCTTGTTTGGTGTCGTTTATTGGATTCAACAAATAAGTCTTAAGAAACAAAACATATTGACAACTTCATTTACTCATTGAACAAACTGGAGCCCCAGAAGCATGTGGAAGAACCATACACAGCCACAACAGCCTGGCACCTCTTCATGCTGCTCACCAGCTTGGTCACACACTGCTGTGGGATGGCATCTCATTCTCTACCAACATTTGTTGCAAGTCAGTCAATGTGATTGTTTATAAAACAACTTCTTGTCAACAACATTCTGCTGTGAAAGAATGCTACATGAGCTACTAATAAATCCACACATTTGCACGACACCACTAGTTTAGTTTGTCACAGTTTTTATGCAGGAACATGTTCAGTTTAGAAAACAGCGACAAACTAAACAACGTTGTGTAAAAGTGTAGATGTTTAATATTAGCTAATGATACATTTTATCAGATTGGTATGTCATTATTGAGAAAGTGGTTGTTGTTATTTTAAAGCCTGTAAAACAATAAAAATGTATTTTTTTGTATAACTGTTTCATTGAAAAAAAAAATCTGTTTTCATTTTTATTACTACACCAACTAATAAAATGTGACATAACTATTGTCACTACTGAAAAACATAATATTTTAATTACACTAACATGTGAAAAAAATGAATTAAGACATCAGACTATTGTCAGAAAATAAAGTGCATCAGGGTGACAACACTTTGATTATGGTTTCCAACAGTTATCTGTCTGCAACAGCACAGTTACCCTTTCAATTTGTAGTCATTCAGATAAAAGCTGCAACTTCTGACGAGGTCTGTGGTGGATTTTGAGTCGTGCTTTTTTTCCATTCTAATGCAAAAGAACAAAGATAAATCCGGGATATGTACACACATAAACTATGTAAAAACAACTGGTCAGTGTTTCCCCTAAATAACTTGCCATAGCGGGGCTCTCATCTCACTGCATCTTGTTTGTACCGACAGTTTTCAAGTTTGGGGGGGGGGTGTCAGCATGTGGGTTCAGCACGAGGGAAGAGGCTGCCTTTAGTTTTTTAAATTGTGCACCTGTGTTGCGAGCTGCCAGTTTAGCGTTACGTCAAGGCTGACAGGTGGTTGGGGGGCAGTAGACAGGGCGCCCTGCTTGTATAATGGTAGAGGAAACACTGCTGGTTAAGATAAAGTAAACTTTTACCTTGGAAGGTTAATTTTAGAGATGCACCGATCCGATACCAATATAGGTATCTGTAAAGATATCAGAATAAAAACTTCTGGATTGGGTACCGGTGACAATGTGACTGATCCATGACTCAGCAGATCTATTCACTCTAATTCTATGCTTTGTGCTCTGAGTGACGTCACACTCTAGTGTACTGACTGAACAAATTAAAGTTGTGTTGTTTTTACATGTTTGACCAAGCTTGTGAAGATCTTGGTGTGTTTAAGTGTGCTGCTCTGGTGCACAGTTTCCAATAAAGATGTAATTCAGTGCATTCATTTCTGTGTTTAAAAAAACAAATGTTTTAAGTTAATTCAGCACTGGGTTTGTAAGCTCTATCATCCAGGTAGACCACAACAAAAATGGCTAAATCATGTCATCTGGACATGATTTAGCCATTTTTGTTAATTCAGCAATGGTTTTCTGTATCAGGTCGGCAGCGGTTCAGTATCGACAAAGTCTAAAACACAAGTATCGTATCGGAAATGGGAAAAAAGTGGATCGGTGCATCCCTAGTTAATGTGGTATACAGGGAATAGGTTCAAATACAATAAAAATTAAAGATGTCAGAAAAACAGATTCTCAAACAATCAGGTGTAGATTTCATCAAATCTAATAACACAAAGCTTTGGAGGAACAGTCAGAATACAGAAAGTCAACACATTACAAGTACACAAAACTCCCAATGCTTGCTCTGCCTTGGTTCTGATCCTAGTCTTGTCCTAGTGTTTACAGAACCAAACTCAGACAGATACTATAAAGAACAGTCTCACAAAAGAAAACATCCTCAAGGTTCCTTACAGTGGAGGGGAATGATAAACATCTGGCCAGCTGTTACTGACACCATCATTCCACAAACAGTGATACCAAAGCATTATAATAACATACCATTCAGATCAAATGACACAGAATAAGATAAGATGGCTCACACATAAGGATCATTATATAATGAAGTATCACACACA
>NW_023618589.1:41123-49036 GCF_014905685.2 Nematolebias whitei
ATCTGAAACTTTTGAGAAAGAGTTTATCAGTCCAATAACCTGAGAGATGGAGGTTTGTGAATGCCGGAGGAAGAGCAGCACATCATCAGCATATAGACTGATTTTGTGCTCTCTGTTCTTGCATTTTATGCCTTTAATATCTGTAGTTTGCCTGATTGCTGCGGCTAGCGGTTCGATGAAAATAGCAAACAGTGAGGGGGAGAGTGGACATCCCTGCCTGGTTCCCCTTTGCAGAGCAAAACTAGCAGATATTTGATTGTTTGTCCTAATGCATGCTGAAGGAGAACTGTATAATATTTGTAACCAATTTATGAAATAATTTCCAAAACCAAATTTATGTAAGGCTGCAAATAAAAATTTCCAGTTAACTCTATCGAAGGCTTTTTCTGCATCTAAAGAGAATATTGCAGTTTCAATATTTTTACTGTAAGAATAATCTATTAAATTAAATAATCTGCGTGAATTTGTGGATGAATGTCTCCCTTTTATAAAACCAGTTTGGTCTGGATGTATTATTAGAGGAGTTACCTTTTCTAATCTTTTTGAGAGGGCTTTACAAATTATTTTAAGATCAACGTTGATAAGAGATATTGGACGATAACTGGTAGGTAATACAGGGTCTTTGCCTGGTTTTAACAGGAGACTAATGTTGGCAGAATTTATATTTTTTGGAAGACTGTTACTTTTCTCAGTTTCTTGTAGCATTTTGTGAAATAGTGGAGCCAGGATATTCCAGAATTCTTTATAGAACTCTGCTGGGAATCCATCTGGACCTGGAGCCTTTTTATTGGACATGCTTTTGAGGGCTTCCTGGAGTTCCACTGGTGTCAGTGGTGAATCCAGCTCCATTGTTTGACTATCTGATAGTTTAGGAAGTGTTATTTTATCCAGGAATTCATTAATTTCATTATCTGATGGGTTTATCTGGGGCGAATACAAGTCTTTATAAAAATCTCTGAAAATGCTGTTAATTCTTTCAGGATCGTAAACTGTATTCCCAGTCGAGTCTTTAACACCAACTATAGTTGTTTTTTCCTTATTTATTTTGAGCTGTTTAGCTAGAAAGCTACCTGACTTATTGCTCTGTTCAAAATTTTCGATTCTAAGTCGTTGTATTAAGAATTGAGTTTTTTTGTTAATACATTCTTTTAATTCCAATTTTGCTTTACGCATTTTATCCAGCATTTCTTCATCTTGAGAGGCTTCTAACGATTTAATGGTTTCTTCTAGTTCCTGAATATGTTTATTTTCTTTTTTCTTCTTTTGTGATGAGAATGAAATTATTTTACCTCTCATTACAGCTTTACCTGCCTCCCAGAGAATAGATGCTGATGTTCCAGGCACGTCATTGTACTCCAGATATGAAGCCCACTCTTCTGTAAAATATTTGATAAAATCTACATCTTCAAGCAGTGATGTATTAAATCTCCAGTTTATACTTTTGGGGATTTCTTTTCTGTTTGCTAGATTTAAACAGACAGGAGCATGATCACTGACAGCTATAGGGTGAATCTCAGTGTCTGAGATGTCCGTCAACAACGAGCTGCTGACTAAAAAATAATCCAGACGAGAGTAAGAGTGATGGACAGAAGAGAAGAAAGTATACTCTCTACGATTCAGGTGAAGAGATCGCCATGCATCACAAAGTCCATAATCACTTATGTATTGTTTAACTATATTTATGGACTGCCAACTACGCTGAGTTCCTGCTCTACTACATCTGTCTAATTCTTCATTTAGACCAAAGTTGAGGTCACCTCCAAGTATAAATGAGCAATCCAAGTGATCAGAAAGTGCTGAGAAAAAATCATGAAAAAAAGAGGTGTCATCAACATTTGGGGCATATATGCTGACAATACACAACTTATAGTTATTTATATAAAGTTTTATTATTAAATATCTACCCTCTGGATCTGTGACTGTGTCTAGTATTTTAAAGTTAACATTTTTGTGTATTAATATTGCCACTCCTCTTTGTCTTGAGTTATAGCAGGCACAAAACACATTAGGAAAATCAGTTGATTTAAGATCATCTGCAGTTGTCGTAGATTTATGAATCTCTTGTAAAAAGACAACATCTGCCTGTAATCTTTTAAGCTGGTTAAAGATTCCTAATCTTTTTTGTTGAGTACTGGTTCCATTGACATTCCAAGTTACAAACCTTACTGTGCCCATATTTGTACGTGCGTAGTTAAAGTTGACCAGTGCATGTCACCATGGATACAAATAGATCTAAATAAAATCTGAGTTAATGCTTGAGCTAGCCTGTTTAGATCTTCACAAACAGTGATGTTGGAAGTGGAAAGATACCAGAAGGCTGAGTAGATGCTGGATGTTGTTGAGGTGGAAAGATATGAAGTTCTCATATGAGGTGTCCGTGTGTGTTCTCTTATGAGGTGTGTGTGTGCGTGTGTACTTGTGGGCTTGTGTGTAAATGATTGTTGGGTGGTAAAGAAGCAAAGAGAAAAAAAAAAAAAATGAAAAAAATAAAAAAAGAATGACGAAGAGATGCGTTAGCAGATACAAAAAGAAAAAGAAAATCAGATCCAGCAGTGGTTCTGTGTGCTGTTGCATGTCTCTGTTTCCTGGTCTGATTTAATATATGGGCTGACCTGAGCTGAAGTCCAGGGGCCTACAGCATTGGGGGGCCTGTTGTTTTGAGGTCACGTGATGAGCTGAAATACATTGTTTTGTAACTTGTCAGGTTTTCTGTCAATCATTTCAGATGCATGTTTGTGGTGCTGATCCAAATAAAAAGTGACCCACGTGGGCTCAATGGCCATGAGCTGACCAATCAGAACGTGTGTTGCTAGAATGGAGGTGTGTCCCTCAATGATTGACTGACAGCTATCCACATGTCGTGGAAGACGTTCAAGAGCAGTGCTCAAAATAAAAGAACATATTTGTCAGAACAAGTTTGAAAAAGAACTGGAAACCATATTGAAGCTGGCAGATTTTTAAAAAACATCTGTCAGATAAGTTGAATCCACATAATGACGTTCAATGATTCTTCCACCACCTGATGGAGAGGAGGACGAGGCGTAGCCCCCGCAGGTGATGCTACAGTATATTAGCTGGAGAGGAGCAGCCGGTTAGAGTTGTGGAGAAGGGAGGAGCACAGGAGGAGCAGAGAGACGAGCATGCAAAGAGACACATCTGAAGACTTTTATAACAGTGACCCACAGGAGCGTGCACAGCCTGTCTCTGTATAATTTGCTGTTTTTGTTGCTTTAGTTTTTGGAAATAAACAATATTAACACTAAAATAGGTATAGTTGAACAAAACTATAGCAAAGGTGTGTCTCTGATTAACTTGTCTTTTTTTTTTTTTTGTCCAAAACCCTCCAAATGTTCTCTCTGTGAAGGAGTCAGTTTTAGATGTTTGTAGTTCATCATACTTTGCTAATTTGAGTCCTACACTGTATTAAATAATTAAAAACATGGTTTGGGGGATTTGGATGAGCTAAATTGTTGATATTTGGGACCAGACTTTATGAAAAATGTAATGCATTTAATGATCGAATATGAAATATAAATGATGCCTTCTCAATAACAGGTGGTTTGCCTGTATTATTAACAATCATGTGATTTTTAATGTTCAAGTATGTTTAGCAACAAGAAAGTTCATAAATTGTCATTTATATCAGCAACCTTCATAATGAGCAAGTTGATTCTCAGTGATAAAACTCGTAAAGGTTGACACTGGAAATGTGATTTAGCTGCTAAGTAATCGTTAAATTTATCCATCCATTATCTTTTACCCGCTTCTTCCATTTTTGGGTCACGGGGGTCGCCGGTGCCCATGTCCAGCAATCACTGTGCGAGGGGCGGGGTACACCCTGAACGGGTTGCAAGTTCATCACAGGGACACAGAGACAGACGAGACAAACAACCATTCACTCTCTCACTCACACCTAGGGACAATTTAGAGTTACCAATCAGTAAGGCTGGGTACCTTTCTAAAAAAAATCTGTATCGGTACCTTCACTTCGGTGTCGGTTCCTAGACAGTTCTTTTTTCAGTACCAATTTTGTAATTACTATTAATTCTAACAAGAATAAAATTACGTAACACATTACAGTACATATTGTGAATTGTATTTTTTAACTTTTGTATTTCTTTTCCAAGCAGTTTGCTTACATTAAAATAAACAAATAATTTCCAGTTCAAAAGAACAGTTGCAAACAACAAGTGACAGGTCAGTGTGTAATGCTCAGTCACAAGGACCTTTTCACTTAACAGTTTTTGTTCAGAAAAATCAACATGTCTGCTTTCTCTGGACACAAACAAGCCCGCTCCTGGCTGATGGTGTCTCCAGCAGTAGAAAATGTTCACTCTGAGGGTGTGGATGATGCTTGTTGCACACACCGATACCTGGCTGTCAGTTTGATAGCACTGACAGAGTGTCCCTCACATTCCACCAGCAGGTCACTGGATTCATTGAGGTTAGGGTTGATGCAGACTTCTGCACCTCTGTGTCTCTTTATGAATCTTCTCTGTGGTTCTCTGGGGTTTAGGGCTCTGATCATCTCCCTAATTTACATGAGAACAAAACATCAACAATAACATGGTTGTGTTATTATTGATCAAAAAACATTATCTATGCTGAGAGATAAAGGTTTAACTGGTCAACAAAATCCTTTACAGCTTAATTTATCTCCACCATGCAGCTCCACTGTAGAAAAGACAGCAAACTTTTAACAACAAAGTTTGTGACTGTCCTGTGGCCCCCACCTCACTTTTCTGTCTGTCCTCACATCAGGGTCAGTACCTCCTGTGAGGAGAAGATAAACATAAACAGTGAACATTATTCATTCATTCAAGCTTTATTTAGACAGGTAAATCCCATTGAGCCTCGAGGACTCATTTACGAGAGAGACCTGATTAGTCAGTGAACATTAGGTGAACAGTTTAAGCAGCTGACTGGATGGATGAGCAGTTTTACAAGCTAAGATTTATCTGTTACTGTTAATCTTTAGATAGCGTCTGAGTTTAGCTAGCTACGTAGATAAAATAAATTTACACACTAATATCTTAAAGTTAGCGTTATTTCACTTCGATGTACGTGTTAAGCTGCAGTAACATTAACAAACATAAACTCACCAGCTGAAACACAGACACAGAGCCGTCCTCGGGAGTTCTTTGATGAAGACGAGTCTGGCCGTGGAGATGTTGATTCAGGTCGTTCAACACACTCACAGAGACTGACTAACTCTGAGAGGAGGAGGGGGGAGGCTGCTTGCAGAAAAACACGGAGCAACTTTCTGCTCATGTGTTTTCGAAGCCGTTCGACAACACGCACTGCACACATGAACCCCATCTGTGGGCGTCACCAGCACCATAGACATACATTATACATAGATTAGGTGCGGCAGCTCTACACAGCTCTGGGTGTAAAACACGTAGTCTGTTTGCTATATGTCTGCGTTTTACCTGCCTGCATGCTGAAACCACGTGATACCTTAAAGCCAATACCGAAACTTGACACCAAAAAAAAAAGTGATGTTTCAATCCATACACCGACCGGTGCAGTTCATTCGGTGCCATTTAAGAACCTTAGTTCGGTACTCAGCCCTACCAATCAGCCTAACATGCATGTTTTTGGTCTGTGGGAGGAAACTGATGTACCCGGAGAAAACCCACTGTTTCGCTTACCCATGTGAGGTAGACACAGGACGCGTGCCACACCCTCACTGCAGCCTTCTCCTCCAAGGGGTCTAAAACTAATCCTAAGGCTCAGGTATTACCCGTAGCTGTTTTTTAGGACAGTTTAGTCTAAGGCTGTGTTGAGATGATTCACACCGATTGTTAAATACCTTCTATCCATGCACCACACCCAAAATCTCACCTCGTGCCTCGCCCGACCTAGCAGCAGGAGTGGGGACGTTTGCCAGACGAGGAAGCGCACGTTAACGGCTGCTCATCTCCTAATTTAGCGTTGCAATTGTTATCTGATCTGGTTTTGTTTAGATTCTAGGTATTAAGATTCATGGATGTTGTTTTATAATCAAAGCAACAAAACCTTTAAAAACCTCCTGTGTTTTTGTTGTTAACATTGAACCAAGTTCTCCACTTCCATGAACAAAGGGGTGTTGAAATAAGAATCCAAAATTTTACGTTTTGCTTTGCTTTAATCAATGATTTTGCAGGGGGAACAGGGTAAGCACAATCCAACACAGTGATTACATTCAATTACAGAGATGATACATAGTGATTAATAGTGTCTCCGAGATTTAGTTGGACTCCAGAGGTTGATCAGTCTGCTTGGCAAGGTGGCTCTCTGATCCTGAGGAGAGCTGGGGGAAAACTGCCTCAACCATTTTTCTTCTGGCCAGCCACGCCCTAGGAGCCCCTAGGCTCGTTCTGACACACTTAAATGCTCCACAAACCTTCACAATCACCCCCAACTCATAACCTTATCTAATATATATTATCCCTTACCACTTCTAACAACCTTTGGCAACCCCGAGCAATTGAATCCAGAATATAATCAATCTCTCTGCTTGCGATTCTGTAGGCTACTACTCTAATTTGAAATAAAGGTTGACAATGGACAATATCTTTGAGACGTCTCCTTACCATAGCTCTATGGTGGAATTCCTGAAAATTCCAGCTCAGTAAGGAGCAGATTACCTCACCCGCTCTTGAATGAGGCCGCCTCAGTCTCAACAGCTGTTCAGAATCTGAAAAAAAGGGATCTGGATGATGATCCGGGCTGAAGTGAAGAATAACGCCAAAAAATAAGTTTCCCCTTCGGATCTGTCCAATTTCTTCCTCAGCTGGAACCGTCAAAAAACTTGGCCTGTACTCCACACACTCTGGTAGTCTTTTCAGCCCCAGTTTCTCAAATCAGTCTATATTTATAGAGTGAGTTTTTGGTTACCACCTCCGAAAGATCATGCCATCCGTTTAGCCCTCCTATTTGGGTTGGAGTTGGCTCAGGACTTCTATGCATGTCTATAGGAGATGGTCACATCACTCTCGTACATATTAAAACTGGGTTTCACTTTAATCTGTCCGGTTTAGTCCGGATTTCTCTGCTTCAACTTTTGAGTTGTTTTTCTATTCGGTTTTCCTAATAAGGATTCGTGTTTTGCTCGAAGCTGCCTCAGGTTGGTTATTGTGAAACATTCTTTTCTTGAGTAATTCATCACTTGTACATCATTTCTGAAAAACCATGTTCTGGGAAGACAGTTCACTTCCTCCTTAAACTTTCCAACATCATGATACAACCTTAAAAACAAAATACATTTTATATCACAACAGATCATAATATCAACTTGATTATCTTTTACCTGATTCATTTGTAAATCAACAGTTCTTGTCTTTTTATTTAAGGAATGACAATTTCATTAGGAAAATGTCTTCTTTTTTCTCTCCTTCCCCACTTCTCTGCCTGTGTGTGTGTGTGTGTGTGTGTGTGTGTGTGTGGGTATATGCGCCTCCAGCCATCTGTTTCCAATTATCTAGGCTGGGGACTCGGGTACTTTCCACAGGCCCAGAGTGAAAACATGTTTGAAAACATGTTTCAAGGACAGTCTGACTTCCACTACAAAGTGGCACTTATTCACACCACGCATGCACAGAGAGAACATGCAAACTCCACCCAGAAAGGCCCCCGGACCAGGATTTGAACCAGGGACCTGCTTGCTGAGAGGTAGCAGTCCTACCAGTTGCACCACCGTGCTGCCCTTCGTTAAATTCAAAAGGGTGATATTAAAAAAAATAATTTGTCACAGTTGGTCCTTTGTTCAGAACAGAATAACTTGACATTTAGTTTTTCGGCCATTAAAATTGTTCTTTTGTACTATTGTGTTGGTATTAATGTATATGCAGACATAATATGGTGATTGTGAGTGTAAAATTGTGTGTGTGTGTGTGTGTGTGTGTGTGTGTGTGTGTGTGTGTGTGTGT
>NW_023618589.1:49136-50645 GCF_014905685.2 Nematolebias whitei
AGATGGCTCACACATAAGGATCATTATATAATGAAGTATCACACACATACATGTTTCCCCTGACAAAAACAGAAACAGCATTCAGAATACACAACCTACAGATGTGGACTGTAACCGTGGTAACGGACCACAAACCTCCACACCTCACAGACTATTTAACAACAAACCTGAGAACTGAACAATTTAGTTCTGTGTGACCTCTTGTGGGTCTTTAATAGGTCATGGTCACATATTTTCTGTCAGAAAGTTTTCACTCCTGTGTGGACTCTCATGTGTCTGTTTAAATTTGTCTTCTGACTAAATCTTTGTCCACAAAGTTCACAAGGAAACGGCTTGTCTCCTGTGTGGACTCTCATGTGTTTGTTTAAATGTGTCTTCTGACTGAATCTTTGTCCACAAAGTTCACAAGGAAATGGCTTGTGTCCTGTGTGGACTCTCATGTGTGAGTTAAAATGTGCCTTCTGTCTAAATCTTTGTCCACAAAGATCACAAGGAAACGGCTTGTCTCCTGTGTGGACTCTCATGTGTGAGTTTAAAGCGTTCTTCCAACTAAATCTTTGTCCACAAAATTCACAAGGAAATGGCTTGTCTCCTGTGTGGACTCTCATGTGTGTGCCTAAATTTGTCTTACAACTAAATCTTTGTCCACAATCTTCACAGGGAAAAGGCTTGTCTCCTGTGTGGACTCTCATGTGTCTATTTAAATACGTCTTCTGACTAAATCTTTGTCCACAAAGCTCACAAGGAAATGGCTTGTCTCCTGTGTGGACTCTCATGTGTGAGTTTAAAGTTGTCTTATGACTAAATCTTTGTCCACAAAGTTCACAAGGAAACAGCTTGTCTCCTGTGTGGACTCCCATGTGTGAGTTTAAAGTTGTCTTCTGACTAAATTTTTGTCCACAAAGTTCACAAGGAAACAACTTGTCTCCTGTGTGGACTCTCATGTGTGTGTCTAAATTTGCCTTCCAACTAAATCTTTGTCCACAAAGATCACAAGGAAACGGCTTGTCTCCTGTGTGGACTCTCATGTGTGCGTTTAAATGTGATTTGAAAGTAAATCTTTTACCACAGTCATCACAGCTTATTGATTTTGGTCTTGCCTGGACTTTCCTGCGTGACTCTACATTTGTCTTCTCTCCAACACATTTCTTATTAAGTAGACAGCTTGAAGACTTCACTACTGAATGACTTGTCATGTGTCTTTGAAGAGTCTGGTTACTGACATACTGCTTACCACACTCAGAGCAGCTCAAAGATTTGTTGACAGTTTTTACCTCTGATTCAGGAGCCCTACTCTCCTTCCTGTCTTTCATACTGTCTTCACGTTCTGATTCAGAGTCTGATGAGTTCTTTAGCAGAGAGTTAGGATTGGTCATTTCACCATCCTCTTCATCATCCTCAGTAATGTCAGTCTTTGAAGAGCTGGAACTGTCTTTGTGAGTCTTTAAATCTGGGTTCTTGGTAAGTTGTTTTTTATCCTCCTCACTCTTTAAAGAAACTGTAGTGACC
>NW_023618589.1:50745-51987 GCF_014905685.2 Nematolebias whitei
TCAGCCCTCTGTGAACAGTAAACAGCCATCAGTGTGCTAATGATCCATTGTTATGCTGATGGTCCTTCTTGAGCATGTGATCAGCTGGTTTTGGTTGTCAACAGCAAAACTGGTTGATCCACCCTGAGACGGTGCTATTTAAGAGACTGAGCTGAATACAGCTCCTCAGACTGAGGAAGTCTCTCAGATGAGAGACGAAACGTTTCTACATTTTTTGTTGATTTGCTTTGTTTTGTTTTTTTGAATGTCCAGAGGACCAGATTTAACTTTTTTAGATACAGGTAATACAGATTATTTTGAGCTCTTTCAAAGATTCTAGTAGAAATGTTGTGTCGCCCACCGACCAGTTTTACTTCCCCAACATGCTAATATTATTAGCATTAGCCAGGCGGAAATGGCAAAATCGCACATGCGCAGTCAGGTCACTTTTTCACGATCAGATAAAAACAAACAGATCAAGCGTTTACATGCGCACCGATCGGGTTACGGATCGGCGTAAACCACCCGTTTCGTTCTGATCACAAATTATATCGGATCGCGCCGAATACACAAAAAATAACCCGAACGGAGTGTTTACATGACACACTTTTATTCCGACCGGCCCTTTGATCCGGTTACTTATGTCCATGTAAACATACCCATTTAATTAATCTACACCTGAATGCAGCTGCTGTGACCAGCATCTGTGTCGGAAGAGACACCAGTCAGATCCAGTTCTAATATCGCTGTTTATAGAACGAGGCAGGCGGATACGTCACATGTCGAGCTGCACTATAACATACTAAATGTGCTAAATAATAACAGTTTAACAATAATAAACAGTATTAATGTTAGCGTGGGAGATATATGATGAAGTTATCAGAGCTAAATTAAGCTATCTGGACTCAAGTTATATGATTTAAAGGATGCAAAACATGTTGCATGTTATTAAAGTTGAAAATGAAAACATCAGGTTTAATTTTTATTTATTTATTCAACATCACAAACTGTATGTCACACAAACACTGATAATTAAACTGAACACACTATTAAAAACACATTACCTGAACTGTAAACTACATGAACTGGACTCTGCTCTCTGTTTTCATCCTGGATACTGGCGACATGTTTTTCTGGCTTGAACAGGCTGTCACTCCTTTGCTTAATGCAGCTTAAAACATTCAATGGATTGGAAAGAAGAAATGAGGGGAATTTTAAATGAATAGTTCATCCAACATGACATTTCTCTCTTCGACGTCCTCC
>NW_023618589.1:52087-60801 GCF_014905685.2 Nematolebias whitei
GGACGGCGAAGGAGGAGACCATCAAACACAGCAGGAGTGGTCAGTTCAGGTGAACACCTGCCTGTTTGCTTCAGATCAGCTGTTCAAATCTCTGCAGGTTCAAATAAAGGTGCACCAGGACTTTCAGCTGAATATCTCGGGGGTTACAGTTGTACGACCGATAACTGATAACTGTCTTTTCTGAATTTTTGACTGTTTTTGTCTTACTTCATCCTAGAACCAAAAAATGTATAACATAATAACAGTTGAGCAGATTCTGTTAATCTTTTCTTAGGATTCATTAAAGAGCAAATGCAATTGGAAAATTTTCTCAATTTCCAGTATGAATTTAAACCAACACTATCTGCACTTAACATTGTAAAATTTGTTTAGGAAATGTAATGTTCAAGGACACCACTTAAGAAAAATATTGTTTAATAGGAAAAGTAACAAGTGAAAAATGTACAAAAATAAAAAATACTGCGTCCAACTAATGATTGTCTATGCCTTGTCTCATGGGCTCATCCAGAAGAAGACACAAGTGTTGTTCCTGCTGTGTCCGGTTCAGTTCTTCATGTTCATTCAGTGATGAAATAAGACTTTTCTTTACTGGACTCTTTTCTCTTTCTCTTGACTAGAAAGAAGAAAAAGGTAGTTAATTCAAGCTACATACTGTTTTTGAATAAATGCATAAAACATAGAAAGGTGCTGCTAACAGCTATAATAGATATATTAATAATAATAAACTGATAAAATAAGAAAATGAAAAATAAATTGATTTAAAAATAATGAAAATAATATAATAATAACAGTGGATATATGAATCAGAAAGTATTATACAGATGCAGATATTCTTTATTGTCATTCGCACCACATGTGGTACATGTGGTGGATCAAAATTATGTACACAGGGTCCCAGTTACATCCAACAATAAAATATAAAAGAAAAACAGTAATAAGATAATAATAAGATCTTAGATATTAACTAAGAAAAACGTCAACTAAAAATATGATAAGCTCTAATAGCATAAAAACAATAAACACAATACGCCAAACAGCAGCACGGACATGAGTCTGTGTGAACAGATGAGCATGAATGAACACAGCAACATGAAACAGATCAGCAGCAACATGAAACAGATCAGCAGCAACATGAAACAGATCAGCAGCTACATGAAACAGATCAGCAGCAACATGAAACAGATCAGCAGCAACATGATGTGATTATCCTGGTTAGATATTCAAAAGGCTGCACAAACTCAAGTTCATGTTGCTGTTTGACGTATTGTTTTGATTGTTTACTGCTATTAGTGCTTAGTGTATTATTAGTAGATGTTTTTTAGTTGATATTTTTCTTAATTCATATCTTAGATCTTATTACTGTTTTTATTTTACATTTTGTTGTCTGTAACTGGGACCCTGTGTACATGATTTCATCCCAATTCAGTATTTATTCAACATTTTATTTTTTTACTTTAAAAATAAAATAAATCAAGTCCTTATCGGCACAAATAAAGTGATGTGGGACATGTTGCATCTGTTCTTACCAAGCACAGAAGGCTGCAGCGTTGTCTGTGAGGTGCAGGTGGGCTGCGAGCCTGAGATGGAGACCTGTCAGGTGCAGACTCCGCTGATGGAGCAGACTCCGCTGATGGAGCAGGGGCAGAAGTCAGGAGGCTTGGAGGGTTTAATGTGGAGTTTAGAGATGAAATGTCACGCGCTGAAATATGTTCTGGATAAAATACAGTGAGAAACGGTACCGGAGGACAGTTAGCATTTATGCAAATTAGCTTAGTGTAGTGAACTAGGCCTGCAATCAAACCTGACTCTGAAGACCTTCATGGGACAGGAACTGTTATTTCATTGATTTGAATCCAGAAATACAAATTAGCTCATCCAGTGACTTTCTAATTGTATCCTGAACTAATAAATTGAAAGAACACTCTCTCTTTTTATATTATCATTACTATTTTACAATATCTTGATAATCAAAAGTGTGTTTAGTTCATACCATTTTTAAATGTTGAAGTGAACCACTCATTTTAAATCAACTGTGAAACAGTATTAATGATTTTTTAATCCTCATTCAAATTAGAAATCAAGTTAAATGTCTATTTTACAAAGTAATTATGCATTTTTGATCTTCTGTCTGAAATGAGAAGGAGTGATGTCGGTCAAAAGTCGGAGACAGTCAAAAACAAGTTTATTGGAACAAACTGTTGTGTTTTTAAACCTCTCAGACAGAAACAAGAAAACTGGCACCTGTAAGTCTGTCATTTCTCCAAGATATTTTCTCGTCTGTAACTAACCGTTCCTAAACATTTCTGATGTTTTCTCGACTTGTAATGATCCTCTGACGTCACTAAAACCACACCCCTGTTGGTTCCTTCAACCAATCAGGACTTCCTAAAAGTGACAAGAAGCAGAACTCTTTAAAAGTCGACACTTCCTAGTTCCATTAGTTCCGTGGGTTGGAGTGCCGTTAGTTCTTCTGGTTCTGATGGAGTTCGGCTGGAGTTCCTAGGAGTTCTTCTGAGTTTTTCTCAGACTCAGTCTTCTGAGTCTAGTTGGGATTATGGAGCCTTCCACATCTGAGTGGAACCTCTGACGGACTCACAGCTCGCTGTGTACCTACCCGGGAGGTGAGCGTGTTGTTGAACGGAGTACCGTCACTACTTCGGACGATTCTCAGCCATCCTAAGGAGACGCTGAAAGGTAGCGTTGAAATGGAACTCCGTACCGGAGCTGACCTATCTTCTGCAAAGGTAACGAGTCGCTTCACTACCTAGTGTACCGGGGCTGAGCTGGGGTCGGATGAAGGGTGCCATTCCTCGTCAACACACTTTCTTCCTCCACATTTTCTCTCCATTTAAACTCCTTCAATTCCCATCTTTAAAACTCTTCTATCTTGCCAGTAATTAATCCAGATATCTTCAGAAATGTCTGTTGTTTTTATTAAGTAAAACGTGCCAAGTTTTATTAATCATAGCCGATCAGTATAATCAAGTGTACAATGTTTTGATGTTAAATTTTGATTCTGTTAATAAATGACCACATTTATTTGATGGGTCAAAGAAAATTAACGTCTCATGTCACTGATTAAACCATCGACAACACATTACCTCTGTCACATATCTGTCAAGTAGCTCGAAAAAGAGAGAACCCGTTATTAAAATATGACTGTAGTGGAGGTCTGAAGCTAACCTAGATAACCTAGCCTTTAGCATACTACATTAGCATCGTAGCACCGACGTTGTCCTATTATGGCGTCAGCCTCTTTTGTTAGTTAAAAATATGTTCAGAACCGATGGGATGAGTAACTTAAAATATGTTTAAAGTTAGAAAACACTCACCATCTTCTATAAATGATTCAAGTAGAGCAGTGACCGTGTCCAAACCAACCTCCATCTAGCTCGCTTTGACTTTTTTCGTCAGTCACCAAGCACAACAACACCTGCACTTCTGCATTTGACCAAGGCTTTGATATTATTGTTTTTGTATAGCTTCAAAATACTAAAAGATACGCTCCTCGCGTTATCGCTAAGAGCAAGCAGTAGAGAAAAAATGGCGGATCGGGTTGTTTGGAAAGACTCCACAGACTCCTCCCCCCGACCAATCAGTGACCGACAGTGTTTCTGACGTCACGGCTCGGCTCGCTTGGACCCCTTGAGAAGCCGGGCCAGAATTTAGGGAGGCGAGCCGGTTCAAGGAACAGTGGAAAGACCTCAAACGCGCGTGAAGCCGGAAATATCCGACCCGCGCCGTGATAGTGAAAAAGGGGCATAAGTTTCCCCCCATCGTGTCCGTGTAAACAGGGCCTAAACTGCAGTAAAAAAAAAATACATACCTAAATACACATATAAATACATACCTATGTAACCCTGACGTTTGGTTCAATACCAGCGAACTGATGGATCACTCACCCAGGAACTCTTCTCAGCTTCACACCATTTATTAACACGAACTTCATCTGTAACAGAAAACAACGTGTGGTTGGTGGTGGTCTGACATGTAGCTCCTGCCCCAACTCTGAGAACGTCAGGCAGTAAGAAACTGCTGTCAAGCAGCCTCCACTTCCAAAATGTTGATTTTGTTGTGCAAGCAAACACTATGAATTACAGTAGTAATGATTGCAAGTGTTTTCAAAATAAAAGCTGTGACTGATGTCATATTTGCTGCCAAACTACAACATAATTTTTTAATGTCCGCTTGTGAATATGGATCCATAATATTTTTGCTTTTGTCACAGTTTTGTGTGGTCATTTGTTTGTTCAAGGGCTGGGCGATATGGACCAAAATATTTTCTTAAAATAATCTCGATATTTTAAGATAAATGGTGATATACGATATATATCTCAATATGTTTTTCTTTCCATAAATTAATAACAAAAATATATTTCAGAGTCAAAGCTTTGTCCCAGTTGTCACACAGGCACATTTATTAACAAACAGCTGTAACTGTACAAAATAAATGTCTAAAAAATAAACTATTTACATATATTAAATAATAATCCTCTTCAGCTGTGCTGCCTTCACCACGTTAGTAAGTTTGTGTAAAGCAGCACGTGAGGGGCTGTGTTTCTATTCAGTGAGGGAGGAGTTTCTTGAAACTGTCCAGATGACCTGACTGAAAAATGTTGGATTGTATACCTGGATTATTGAGCATGGACTTTGTTGTTTTCAACCAGTTTGACAAGACTGTCAACAAGGAAGAGGGCCGGCAATGGAGGAGGGGGCGTACCAAAGAGACCATCTTATCACAAGCAGAACTGGCTTGTTCCACTTTGGAGTAAGCTGTTGGTGCAATAATAAGTTTTGTTGTGTGTTTCCTTGACTGATGAAGCCTTCCGGACTGAAGGCAAAATGTTTTAGCACAAAAAAAAAAAAAAAAAAGAAACTCTCCAGATGACCTGACTGAAAAATGTTGGATTGTAAACCTGGATTATTGAGCATGGACTTTGTTGTTCTCTCTGACATTTGATTTGATCTGATTTTACCAGGTGAAATGTTTGAGAACCAGTTCTCATTTACAAACAGGACCTGGCATGTTCCAGGAGTTCTTCATTCAAGCCTCAGAGCTGCTCGTGGAACCATTTCATCATCATCATAACCTTTATTTAACCAGGTTTGTCCCATTGAGATCAAAAGAGCTCTTTTACAAGAGAGACCTGGTCAAGACTGACAGAGAGAGGAGGGAAAAAAAAACAGTCAGTAAAAAACACAGTTACAACACGTAGTCAGAATAAACATAGACTTAAATAACAAACAACTCAATTAAAACAATTAAACTTCTGCAACTTCAGTAAAAAGGATCTATCATGGTATTAAATACATTCAGAGATACTAATGTTCCAAGTTTAAGCTTTGATTGTAAACTATTTCATGAGGTTGGAGCAGAAAAGCTAAAGGCTTTCTTGGCCCTTTTTGTTCTGACACGAGGATTAAAATGAACTAAAATTTTAAAAGTCTCTAGACCGGAGGCTGTAGGTCATGTTGTTTAAAGTTAACAAAGATGAAAGATAAGGTGCTGTCAACTTAAGAATAGTCTTGTAAATCAAAACATACCAATGGTCAAGCCGACGTACATGCAGAGACGGCCATTTTACCTTTTCATACAAGAGACAGTGATGAGTTAGGGCTCCATAATTTGTAATAAACCACAAAGCGCCATGATACACGCTATCCAGCATGTGACGACATTGAGCAGAGGCGTTCATGTATAATACATCACCATAGTTAATAATCGGAAGAAAAGTTGACTCCACCAATTTCTGTTTTACCCTAAAAGAAAAGCAGGATTTATTCCAAAAATAAAATCCAAGTAAAAGCTTCAGTTTATTTACAGTAAACTGAATATGAGCTTTAAAATACAATTTGTCATCAATTAAAAATCCCAGATATTTGAATGAAGATACAAGTTCAATTTGTTGACCCTCACTAGTGGTGAAGAGAGACTGGTTTGACCTTGCTGATTTCTCACGTGTCTCACCAGATCTGCTAAATAAGTTAGAAATCTCATTGATCTGATATCCTGATGCATGCTCAATAATCCAGGTAGAAAAATCCAAAAAAGTTAAATCTGGTCCTCTGGACATTAAAAAAAAAACAAAACAAAGCAAAAAAAATCTAGAAACGTTTCGTCTCTCATCCAAGAGACTTCCTCAGTCTGAGGTGCTGTTTTCAGCTCAGTCTCTTAAATAGCACCTTCTCAGAGTGGATCAACCAGTTTGCTGCTGACAACCAAAACCAGCTGATCACATGCTCAAGAAGGACCACCAGCCTAACAATGGATCATTAGCACACTGATGGCTGTTTACTATTCATAGATGGCTGAGTGATACTAGCAATCACAGCAGTGTAAGAGGGGGACAGTTGAACCCGGAGGCCTCCACCCCTGTTTAATGACGGATTTCCTGATATAAGACTGATCACAGCCCTCCTGACACTGAACAGCATACACAATATTACTCTGTTTGTGCCGGGGGACTGGATCTTTGGGATGAACCAGTCTTTGCCGTAATGTATTTTGGGGTTTAAAAGCCACTGGGACGTTATGTTTAGAAAATAAACGTCTCAGTTTCTCTGATACTCCCTCAACATATGGAATGACCACTTGACCATTGATCTGAGTTAAAATGATTCTTTATTTATCCTTTACATTCTCAAATGATGTTATAAAATTAGTGATTGATTTGAGTTAAAGTCTCTAAAAGTAATATTTTTAAGTAAATATATCTTTAGGAGTCGACCTATTCAAGATGGCCACCACAGCCAATTGAACCAAAAATCACAAGTACTGAGTGTGTCAGATACTGAACTGCAGCTGATGTGGCAGTAGCTGAGAGTCATCCTCAAAACATATTTCAAGAGGTAACAGATCACAAATGATCTCCCACAATAACCTGAGATTGTTCATAAGGTCATCTGTACAGTTTGACTCAAACAGCTCAAACTACATCCACTATGACCAGATGTTCTGATGAGTTCAAGGAATGTTACACCTTCATCTCATTCATACTTTAATGAATTTACACTATTTTACAATTGTTTAGAGAAGTAACTCTCACCATAAAGCTGTTATTAATATGTGAATGTAAAAATGACTCAATCATTTCAAATGATAAACGCCATGTGGACGACATAAAGCTGCTTCCTGTAACTTCTTCCATTTCATAAAGAGCACTGAAGATGATTTCTCTGTGATGATGTCACGATCAGTGTGTTTTCATCATTATTTCATGGATCTTTATGTTTCGGATCACAAGTCATTTCTCTTTTGATCATTATAGTTTTGTTCTTTGATTATTTAGTCTCCCTGGAGGCCGTGCTCCAGGTGGGTTTGCAGAGATCACATGGAACAGTTGTTGCACAAATCAAACACAATTCAAGTCAAATTTAAAAGTGACATCATCATAATGATGTCTATTGTTACATTTAATAAGAAAAATAACATTTCAAACCTCACACTGTTACATCCTTCTTTAATAAGAGCCGACTTCATTTTATTGTTATTGAATAAAAATCTACATGTTGGATGTAAAATATGTGTTTAGTTTTAAAATATAGCATACTTTATAAAAATAGAATTACAAAGAGCTCTGGTAAAACATCAAAGTGCGAACAGAACTGCTCCTGCTGAAGGCAGAGCCAGCCACCATGAAACTGTGATACAACACTCAACACATCATACAATCTAGTACTTGTACACAAACTGAACTGACACTTGAACACAAGTGGACATCATGGGATGCATTGTCACAACAATAGAGCCACTGGATGGTTTGATTTGATTGTGGAGTTCTGTTCATCACAAACCAAACATGGACCCAACTAACGAAGTAACATGAAGCCAGAAAAAAACACTCAGAAGAAACATATTACAATTAAATACGACATATTTTACATTCACACAGTAATACTTTGTAAAGCTCTAGTAGAAACGTAGTTTTTGAGGGAATTGTGTTGCTGGATCCACATTTATCCAGTCAGGTCAAGTTCTAGTGTTTAGTTTTATACAAAGAACATTTCTGACTGGATTTACCTGCATTTTGATCTTAAAGCTTCAAACACATCATTGTTTGATTTATTTACACACAATTCTCTTGAAGAGTCAAATGTGATCGTGAACTTTATCACTTATTTGAATGACATTCAGCCTTTTCATTTCTCAGCTCAACCAATCAGATATTATTCGTCTCCTATTCACCTTCTTAACAACCTTTGTACTTTAAAATATTATTATCTTCAAAGTGAACATTTTTTAGTCACTTCCTTGTTGGACAATAATGCATAAGTCTATTAGAATGTTGAAATAAAACCTTCAGGACTGTAAGGGTCCAACTGCCTGCAGCCTGCCTTGCTGATGGCCGCTGATTAACAACACCTGGCGGTCATCAGCCTAATTTTCCTTTTAGCCATCCTATTTGTAAAAAAAAAAAAAAAAAAAAACTGTAGTATGCTTTTTTTTATAACTGTTTATTGTTGTTGCTGTTGTCCATTGTTGTCATCTTTCTTTGTTGAAATCAGGTCTCTCTTGTAAATGAGTCCTCGAGGCTCAATGGGATTTACCTGTATAAATAAAGGTTGATTGATTGATGAGCCTCTCCATCTACAAAAGGCTGCAGCCCAGTGTGACTCATGGCTGGAGCATATCACCTCTCATGGTATAGTACTGTTGAGCTAGATATGTCTAGGTGAAAAGAATTTGTTCACCTGTGTTCTCTTTTCCAGTTTCC
>NW_023618589.1:60811-62664 GCF_014905685.2 Nematolebias whitei
CTCGTTCTGGGTCTCAAACTATCTGGGTTCCCCGCGTAATCGTAACAAGGACCAAACCTGATGCAGTCAGTATCTGTTGACCCATTCCTCTTTACTTTATGATTTCCAGTTTTGATCTTTCAAAACTGATGCTGGAATAACAGGAAAGTCTTCATCACTTCTCTGGCAATCTAAAAAATATAGAAACCATAAGAAAAGGTACAAACAATAAACAAGTAACAAAAGCTCTACACATGAAGTTTCACCAACTTTCCAGTTAACAACTATCACAACAATGTTCCAGCAGATATTTCCATTCTTTTGGAGCGTCTGGAGCACGACGCCTCCGTTCTATTTAACGTCACACAATCACATTTTTCTGACGCGCTCTCCTTCATTTCAGCTCAGCTCTGTTGCAGCTTTTAATAGAATCAGTAAATATTTGAAACTTATTGTTCAAGAAACATAAGTTGTAGGAACTGATTTGAACATCAGCTAAATATTCTAATTACAATTAAAAGAATAATTAATGAGCAACATTTAAATGAACTTTGACTGATTTATTTTCTATTAGACTTTAACAGTGAGTGTGAGAACTGACTGCATTTTAATAACGTGCACGTTTTGATCAATTGACTTAGAGAAATGTGGGTTTTTGAACAAATCAAAACCAATTAGTAATTTGAAGGAAATTAAGTTTAATGATTCAGAAAATCTATTTGATAAAAGAACAGAAAGCTGTAGAGACATTTGATGTTTAATAAATGTAGCAGGACGACTTCAAGTGTTCAAAAACTTTGTAGGAGCCATAACACAAGGAACACGTGTCATCCTTACACTGGCATGATGTGTCCAACTCAAGTTGTTACTAAATCTCTTTCAAAATGATCAGGAACAAGTTTGAAGATTCATTTAGTTTCAGTGAAAAACATTCATGTGTAATTTATGCATGTTCCTGAATCAAACTTGAATAAAATGTGCACTCTGTCCTTCATGGACATAACAGCAACTAAAATCATTTTAAAAGCAGCTCACCAGATATAATTCAGTGTTAAGACTTTTCTCCTCTGTCTCTTAATAAATACTTACCTAAATGTTTTTGCAGGTTTTGAATCGTCTTCTGCTGAACTTGATCCACCAGAAAGACTGTGTGGTTCACAGAGTTTCTGCACAAATCAAAATATGAAACTTTAAATTAATATGTTCTGAGAGAACAACAAGTATCATTTTTATGCACACTAACCAGAAACCTCCAGTGATTTTGGTCGACATGGACAAATAACACAAAGCTCTTGTAATTCTCAACATTTACCAGTAAAAACAAACACTTGATGTTAAAATGTTATAAATGTCATTTCTGACATTAATGTACAATTTGAACTTTATTTTTCCAAATGGTTATTGTCACTTAAAAATATTAAACATATAAATTATTTTAAATTAAACATTCTTGTTTTTACTATGAACTATGTTGCATTTCAACGAGACAATACATTTTCTGCACTAATGATGTGATTTCTGGTAAAGCTGTACTTACCCTCGCTGTTTCTACAACATCCTGAAGAACGAGCAATAAACACAGCAACTTAGGGACAATTCTATGGAAAACGTCCAACTTTGGAAGGCCTTTATTTTGAAATTCCAAATGAGATTTTGGTGACATATGGTGAGCAACATCTGGAGATGTTCTACAGTCAGCCTGAAGTGAGACTGGTCAGTCAGAGTCAGAGTCAGAGTTTCTTTATTGTCATTCGCACCTCATGTGGTACATGTGGTGGAGCGAAATTATGTACACAGGGTCCCAGTTACATCCAACAATAAAATGTATAAGAAAAACAGTAATAACATCTAAGATATGAACTAAGAAAAACATC
>NW_023618589.1:62764-66671 GCF_014905685.2 Nematolebias whitei
CTCGTTCTGGGTCTCAAACTATCTGGGTTCCCCGCGTAATCGTAACAGAAATGCTCCAGCCACAAGAGACCCAGAATGAGACCAAGAGCGAGCAGACAACCCCCGGTTCCCCGGAGGAACGGATCGACGGGTTGGAAAGAGTTTTGCAGCAAGTACTGACTCACCAGACCACAGTCCAGTCCAACCTTCAGGAGCTCGGAGGTATGATGTATTCCATTAAACGTCAACTGCAGGCTTCTTCCTCCTCAGCTCCAGTCGTTCCGCCAGCCCCCGTGGCTCCTGGTCCCACTCTTCCTGTTCAACCATTATTCATTAAACCTTCTGAGTTCTTCACCGGAGACCCTGACCAATGTGGCGGCTTCTTGCTGCAGTGCAGACTCGCCTTCGAGGCGGCTCCCTCTCAGTTCTCCTGGGACACGGCCAAGATCACCTTTTTCGTAAGTCAGCTCAAGGGTAATGCTCTCCGGTGGGCTCACTCGTTTCTTCTGAGCCATGATAATCCCCCTGCAACCTATGAACTATTTCTGCATGAGTTTCGTAGGATTTTTGATCGCACCCTGCAGACGTCGAACGCCGCCAAGCGTTTGTTGAATTTACGACAGGGCCGACGTAACGCCTCGGAGTTCGCCCTGGAGTTTCGGATCCTTGCTGCCCAAACAGGATGGGACAAGCCTGCCCTCCAAGGTATTTTCTTAAACTCCTTATCTGATTTTCTCAAAGACCAGATGGCTACGCGAGACGATCCCAAGACTTTCGACAAGTTAATAGACCTTGCCATCTCCATCGATGACCGTTTCCGGGAAAGGAGGAAAGAGGCAAACTACAATTCCCATCAATCCTCGACTTCCGGGTTTTCGGCTTCTCCAGGTGAGCCCAAGTCCGCACCTTTGTACTACACCCCAGAATCCTCCCACTTACGAGTTTACGACGCCTCGCTATGAGTCCGTTTCACCCAAGCAGCCTCACTTGAACTACAACTCCCAGTCCTCCATGCTTCCTGGCCTCAACCAATCATATTCTTTTTCTCCACGAGATCACTCACCCGAGCCTATGCAGGTGGGGCACGCACGGCTGACTCCTGCAGAGAGACAGCGGCGTGAATCTGCCCGTCTCTGCATTTATTGTGGTAACCCCGGTCATTTTCTGCCCCACTGTCCGTTTCGGGGAAGACGAGAACTTCCACCAGTAAAGCGGGAGTTACTGGTGGGAACTTCTGCGTTAACCTCCCCATTTAAACTGTCGCTTCCCATGGTCATTCAGACTCCTGACCATCGCTTTTCATTTTCTGCTCTCCTCGACTCGGGTGCTGAACAAAACCTGATTAGTGCTGATTTAGTTAGAGAACATTCCTTGCCTACTCGTGAGATTCCTCCGATTTCTGTCGCCGGCTTAACCGGAGACGCATTGACCCGTATTAATCAGAAGACTACCGATTTGCATGTCATCATCTCAGGTAATCATCATGAGATGACTGATTTCCTTGTGTTTAACTCTCGTACACCCCAGATAATTTTAGGTTTCCCCTGGCTTCGTAACCATAACCCTGTTATTAACTGGGAGCGCGGCTGCGTTGACAAATGGAGCGACAAGTGTCTCAGTAACTGTCTTCGCTCCGCCATGAACGAGTTCCCTCGGGACACGCCTCTTCCAGAGGAGATCGATCTCACCTCTGTTCCTGCTGAATACCGCGACCTAGCGGCAGTCTTTAGCAAGCAACGCGCCTCGTCTCTCCCTCCTCATCGTCCCTTTGACTGCTCGATTGACCTATTACCTGGCGCCCCCTTGCCGTCAAGTAGACTTTATAATCTTTCTGGTCCCGAAAGGGAATCCATGTCTAATTATATTAATGAATACCTTGCCTCAGGTATTATTAGACCCTCGACCTCCCCTTTGGGAGCCGGTTTCTTTTTCGTTTCTAAGAAAGATAAAACTCTCAGGCCATGTATTGATTACCGCAGATTAAACAACATAACTATTAAAAATAAGTATCCGCTCCCCCTCATTGACTCACTGCAGGAACAATTACAGTCGGCTTCTTGCTTCACTAAACTCGACTTAAGAAACGCTTACCACCTCGTGCGTATTAAGGAGGGCGACGAGTGGAAAACAGCTTTTCGCACTCCTTTGGGTCATTTTGAATATTTAGTTATGCCCTTTGGGTTGACCAATGCCCCCGCGTTTTTTCAGGCACTCGTCAACGATGTCCTGCTCGACTTTATTGGTAATTTTGTTTTCGTCTACCTCGACGATATTCTTATTTTTTCTCGTGACCCCTCTCAGCACACGGCTCACGTCCGCATGGTTCTTCAGCGGCTGCTGGAGAATCAGTTGTTCGTTAAGGCGGAGAAGTGTGAGTTTAATACCTCCACCGTCTCCTTCCTAGGTTTTATTTTTGAGGGCGGACATTGTCGAACCGACCCCGAGAAGACCAGGGCAGTAGTCGACTGGCCGACCCCCGAGTCCAGGAAACAGTTACAATGTTTCCTGGGCTTCGCAAATTTTTACAGGCGGTTTATTAAAGATTATAGTCGTGTCGCCGCCCCCCTGTCTCAGCTCACTTCCACTGCCCGAGCCTGTCACTGGACCCCAGAGGCTGAGGCCGCCTTCAAGAAACTCAAGTCCCTCGTTTCCTCCGCACCCATCCTCTGCCACCCAGACCCTACGCACCAGTTCATTCTGGAGGTGGACGCCTCCGACACTGGGGTAGGGGCGGTCCTTTCCCAGCGATCACCCTCGGACAATGAAGTTCATCCCTGCGCCTTCTTTTCCCGACGTCTCTCTCAAGAGGAGCGCAACCACGACGTTGGCAACCGCGAGCTGTTGGCGGTCAAGGTCGCGTTGGAGGAATGGCGGCAATGGTTGGAAGGCACTGGGACCCCTTTTTTGATTTGGACCGACCACAAGCATTTGACTTTCCTTAGGAACGCCAAGCGTCTGACCCCCTGTCAGGCCCGTTGGTCGCTTTTTTTTTGATAGATTTAATTTTGTCCTTGCTTTCCGTTCGGGCTCTGAAAACGTCAAACCTGACGCCCTGTCCAGACAGTTTGCTCCTCCTGACTCACCTGAGAGCTCCGATACCATTGTTCCCCCCTCCTGTGTTGTCGGCTCCCTCTCCTGGCCCATCTCTGCTACCGTTCAGGCGGCCCTCCTTAGGACCGCGGCCCAGGCCAAACGGTTCACGGACCGCCACCTTTCAGCGACACCCGCCTACCAGGTCGGCTAGCAGGTTTGGTTGTCCACCAGGGACATCAAACTGTGGGACACCCCCCGTAAACATGCCCCCCGCTTCATTGGCCCCTTCCCCATTACCCGCATCATTAACCCTTCTGCGGTCGGTCTCCAACTCCCCAGAGCCATGAGGATTCACCCGACCTTCCACGTCTCCCAGGTCAAGCCCGTCTTCCTCAGTCCCTTGTGCCCCCCTTCTGACCTCCCCCCGCCGCCCCGCCTGATCGACAACCACCCTGCGTTCACCGTCAGATCCATCCTGGACGTGCGACGCAGGGGTAGGGGTTTCCAGTACCTGGTCGATTGGGAGGGGTACGGTCCTGAGGAGAGGTCATGGATTCCCAGATCCTTTATCCTCGATCCCAGCCTCATCTCCAGGTTTTTCAGGGACCACCCGAGAAGCGCCTCAGGTCGCCTGGAGGCGATTCTTGAGTGTGTGTGTGTGTGTGTGGGTGGGGGGGTACTGTAAGGGTCCAACTGCCTGCAGCCTGCCTTGCTGATGGCCGCTGATTAACAACACCTGGTGGTCATCAGCCTGATGAGCCTCTCCATCTACAAAAGGCTGCAGCCCAGTGTGACTCATGGCTGGAGCATATCACCTCTCATGGTATAGTACTGTTGAGCTAGATATATCTAGGTGAAAAGAATTTGTTCACCTGTGTTCTCTTTTCCAGTTTCC
>NW_023618589.1:66771-68189 GCF_014905685.2 Nematolebias whitei
TTAGCTACTATGAGATTATATTTAAAGGTCAACTAGTTAGAATTAGCAAACATTTTCTATAAACATAGTTCAACCTTGGAAGAAAGACACGCACTCACTTTATATGACATGACATTTATTAAATCCAACAACCCTGAAGGCGTCTGTGTCTGCAAACAGATGCACGATTGGCTGGAAGTGCTTTTCTAAATGTGACCTACGAGTGACATGTTTGTGTTTGCCTCAGAACAACGGCCATGATTGGATGATTAGTCCGCTGCGCCCCATGAGTGAGGAAAAGAAAAAAGAAAAGAAGAAGAAGCAGAGCCGGTCTGGAAGCGGACCCATCACTACTATAGTGCATTAATAGATTTGTTATTTTGGTTATAACGGGTGTACGATAATTTCCCTCAAAATACGATAATTTTATGTCTCTAGTGCGATAATCCTAGATTTCTCACCTGGCAACACTGCTGCTGGTAAATATGTGGACATGACGTCACAGCTCGGCCTGTTTGTTTTCCTTCGTGATGAGAAACTTAGTCTGGATTTAGCTCCGTGATTTATATCAATTACTGATGAAAAAAGACTTCTCGTGAGTCAAATACTTTATTCTGTGATTTAGTTCCAAGCTGCTGCTGCCAGAGGCTTGTAACGCTGCAGCTTATTGTCTGTGAAGAGGAAGTTAGTTCAGTCTGTTAGCATCTGTAGCTGTTAGCATCTGTAGCTGTTAACATCTTTAGCTGTTACCATCTGTAGCTGTTAACATCTGTAGCTGTTAGCGTCTGTAGCTGTTAGCGTCTGTAGCGGTTAACTTCTGTAGCTGTTAACATTTGTAGCTGTTAGCATCTGTAGCTGTTAGCGTCTGTAGCTGTTAACGTCTGTAGCTGTTAGCATCTGTAGCTGTTAACGTCTGTAGCTGTTAACATCTGTATCTGTTAACATCTGTAGCTGTTAGCGTCTGTAGCTGTTAACGTCTGTAGCTGTTAACGTCTGTAGTTGTTATCATCTGTAGCTGTTAGCGTCTGTAGTTGTTAGTATCTGTAGCTGTTAGTATCTGTAGCTGTTAACATCTGTACCTGTTAGTATCTGTAGCTGTTAACATCTGTAGCTGTTAGCATCTGTAGCTGTTGGCATCTGTAGCTGTTAGCATCTGTAGCTGTTGGCATCTGTAGCTGTTGGCATCTGTACCTGTTAATATCTGTACCTGTTAGTATCTGTAGCTGTTGGCATCTGTAGCTGTTAGTACCTGTAGTTGTTAACATCTGTACCTGTTAGCATCTGTAGCTGTTAGCATCTGTAGCTGTTAACATCTGTAGCTATTAGTATCTGTAGCTGTTAGCGTCTGTAGCAGTTAGCGTCTGTAGTTGTTAGCGTCTGTAGCTGTTAGCATCTGTAGCTGTTGACGTCGTAGCTGTTAGCATCTGTAGCTGTTAGCG
>NW_023618589.1:68199-77984 GCF_014905685.2 Nematolebias whitei
TTAGCATCTGTAGCTGTTAGCGTCTGTAGCTGTTAACATCTGTAGCTGTTAGCGTCTGTAGTTGTTAGCATGTTAGCATCTGTAGCTGTTAGCATCTGTAACTGTTAACATCTGTCGCTGTTAGTGTCTGTAGCTGTTAACATCTGTAGCTGTTAGTATCTGTAGCTGTTAACATCTGTAGCTGTTAGTATCTGTATCTGTTAGTATCTGTATCTGTTGGTATCTGCAGCTGTTAGCATCTGTAGTTGTTAGCATCTGTAGCTGTTAGCATCTGTAGTTGTTAACGTCTGTAGCTGTTAGCGTCTGTAGCTGTTAACATGTGTAGCTATTAACGTGTAGTTGTTAACATCTGTAGCTGTTAGCGTCTGTAGTTGTTAGCTTGTTAGCATCTGTAGCTGTTAGCGTCTGTAGCTGTTAACATTTGTAGCTGTTAACATGTGTAGCTGTTAGCAGCCACGTATCGTCGCGTGCTTGGATAATCTAGTCTCGTGACTGTGTCTCTATTTTTCTGTGTAGGAGCAGGAGCTTCACGTCAGACCTCCACCAACCACATGTTTGTTCTCTAACAGGTATGGTTGTAATTTCTAGTAAAGTTGTTCAATATTAAACTTCGGTCCAGCAGCGCTCACGCGGTTTGGTTGTGCACGCGCTAACACCACCAGGTAGTCACGCTTGCGAGGTTCTTTCAAAATAAAAGCTGATGTGTGTCTCCTGTTGGTACAAACCCTGGACACAAAACACATGTTAGCACTGGAAGCTGTAACGGGACCAACATTCCTGCTCAGCTGTTTCCACAAAAAGTTTCAATCTCGCCCCCATATCCAAAGAGTAGAGAACTTTTTGTGTTGTAAGTTAAATAAATAAAAAACAATGAGTTTTTCATGTTTTGACTCGAGTTGATTGAAGTCATTCTTGCTGGTCTATGTTCAGAAATGATTTTTAATGTCCCCCTGTGAATATGATCCATAATATTTGACTTTAGTCTCTGTTTTGTGGTTATTTGTATGTTCGTGATGTGATAATGTTAAATTGTTTTCCCTGAAGTTTCCATTAATATTAAAACAAAACTCTTAGTTTCCAGTGACCAGTGAAAGACCAGTGGATTACAAGTGAAACGCCGGACTCAGTCTTCCAACTGGATGACAGACTTTTTTTTCGAGCGGACCGCAGCAGCGAGCTAACGGGGAAATCACGGGGGGGGCGGAGTGTGCATTTACGTGAGTAAAAGTTGGTCCACAAACTGTATTGTTGTAAATAGCTCATGCTCGAAGGCTTTGGAGCAAATAACAGTGAAATGTCGGCCACATTATCTACCCCGAGAGTTCACAGTGACTTTTATCACAGTTGTTTACATTCCTCCGGACGCTAATGCTAATGAAACACTGCAGGAGCTACATGATATCATCAGCTCGCTGCAGAACAAACACCCCGAGGCTCTGTACGTGGTAGCCGGAGACTTTAACCACGTGAATCTAAAGGACTGTCTCCCAAGCTTTAATCAGCATGTGACGATTCCGACACGTGGAGACAAGACGCTGGACCGTGTTTACACGAACGTAAAAGATGCATACAAAGCCGAACCCCGCCCCCACCTAGGACTGTCAGACCACATCTCAATCTTCCTGGCTCCTGCTTACATGCCCCCGCTGAGACGCTCCAGACAGGTACAAAAGAAAGTTAAATGTTGGATCCAGGACAGTGGCCCCATACTGAGAGATTGTTTTGATCGAACAGACTGGCAGGTTTTCAGAGAAGCTGCTGAAAATGGAGGTTCGCTTGATCTTGACCAATACACATCCTCAGTTCTGGGTTACATTAGTACATGTACTGACACAGTCTCCACTATCAGAAATGTTAAAAGCTACCCAAACAGAAAACCTTGGCTGAATGCAGAGGTGCGTACCCTGCTGGAAGCCAGGAACACTGCCTTCAGGTCTGGAAACTCAGAGGAGCTGAGTAGGACAAGAAAAGAGCTGGTTGCTGGTATTAAGAGGGCCAAGGCCACATATGCACAGAGGATCGAGGGTCAATTCATCTCACAAGACCCTCGGAGCATGTGGAGGGGCATTAAGTGCATAACTGATTATAAAGGAAGGAGTGAACAATGCCCCAAAGACCCATCTCTGCCTGATGCCCTCAACAAGTTCTATGCACGCTTTGAAGACCCGAACAGACCACGCAGCACCAGACTCACCTCGCCACCGGATGAAGAGCATCTCAGCGTGACCTCAGCAGAAGTAAGGAGTACCTTCAGGAGGATTAATCCGCACAAAGCAACTGGCCCAGACAACATCCCCGGAAAAGTGTTGAAGGAATGTGCTGATCAGCTCTGTGAGGTGCTGGCAGACATCTTTAACACCTCACTTACCCTGGAGACAGTTCCCACCTGCCTGAAGACTGCCACCATCATCCCAGTCCCAAAAAGCTCTACAGTGACTGGTCTGAATGACTATCGGCCAGTGGCCCTCACCCCGATAGTCGCTAAATGCTTCGAAAAACTGGTCATGACTCACATCAAAACAACCATCAACATCAACGAGGACCCTCATCAGTACGCATACCGTGAGAACCGATCAACAGAGGATGCAATCTCCTCTGTGGTCCACACTGCACTCAACCACCTGGAGCAGAAAAACTCTTACGTCCGTATGCTCTTTGTGGACTTCACATCCGCCTTCAACACCATGATCCCCCAAACCCTGATGGACAAACTATCCACACTAGGACTAAGCCCCTCCATCTGCAACTGGGTACTAGACTTTTTAACAAACAGACCACAGTTAGTGAGGATCCACAACCTCTCCTCCTCCACCATAACCCTCAGCACTGGCTCTCCTCAGGGATGTGTGTTGAGCCCCCTTCTGTTTACTCTGCTCACATATGATTGTGCAGCTACCCATCCAGGCTGTCACATTGTAAAGTTTGCAGATGATACAGCGGTGGTGGGATGCATCACAAACAATGATGAGTCCAGCTACAGGCAAGAGGTGGAACACCTGGAGAGCTGGTGCAGAGAGAATAACCTTCACATCAATGTGAAGAAGACAAAGGAGATGATTGTGGACTTCAGAAGGAACAAAAACACCTACACCCCCCTGAACATAAGAGGATCTGCGGTGGAAGTGGTCTCCAGCTACAAGTACTTGGGTGTACACATGAATGACAACCTCAGCTGGAGCAACAACACCACCAGCCTGATCAAGAAAGCTCATCAGAGACTCTACTTCCTCAGACGGCTGAGGCGAGCTGGTCTGGGAAGCTCAGTCCTCACCTCCTTCTACAGGTGTGCAGTGGAGAGCATCCTGTGCTCGAGCATCAATGTGTGGCATGGAGGCTGCACAGCTGCAGAAAGAAAAGCTTTGCAGAGAGTGGTGAAGGCTGCACAGAAATCTGTTGGAATCAGTCTCCCCACCATCACAGACATCTACACCTCCAGATGCAGGAAGAGGGCCACCTGCATCATGAAGGACCCCACCCACCCAGCACACACACTTTTTGCCCCACTCCCCTCAGGAAGGAGGTTAAGGAGCATTAAGTGTAGAACCACTAGACTGAGGAACAGCTTCTACCCTGAGGCTGTTAGACTCATGAATCTCTAACTAGAATAATCACTGTGAAAAACCATATGTTGCTGCTGATCTGTTTCATGTTGCTGCTGATCTGTTTCAATGTTGATGTGTTCATGCGTGCACATCTGCTCACAGACTCATGTTCATGTTTG
Organism: Nematolebias whitei; assembly: GCF_014905685.2. Lineage (NCBI taxonomy): Eukaryota > Metazoa > Chordata > Actinopteri > Cyprinodontiformes > Rivulidae > Nematolebias > Nematolebias whitei. The sequence goes on from NW_023618589.1 coordinate 71,921, forward strand.
TGCTGATGTTCAATGTTTTATGTTATGAGTGCTTAGTGTATATTTAGTTGATGTTTTTCTTAGTTCATATCTTAGATGTTATTACTGTTTTTCTTAGACATTTTATTGTTGGATGTAACTGGGACCCCGTGTACATAATTTCGCTCCACCACATGTACCACATGAGGTGCGAATGACAATAAAGAAACTCTGACTCTGACTCTGACTCTGAACTTTATTTCAAATCAGTGGTATCACTAAGGTATAATCACGTTAAACAAACAGTGTTAACAGTTTAAACGCAGACAAAGAAACCAAGATGAATCTGCCTTAAAAACAGAATCACCAGGCCTTCAACAGATATTGAATTAACACCCATGAGGTAGGTAATAACTAATAGTTATTAATTAGTAGGTATAAACAATTTTGACACGAATCATTTTGTATCCCTAAAGTATAATAGCAAGTTAAACTTTAAACAAAGCCGATTTCAGTGTACCAAAACTTCTTATCTGAAATATAGACGTTAACGTCCTTGAGGGGGCGGGCTAAGAGTCGTAACCATAGCAACAGAAGCTGAACCAATCAGGAAGCTAGCCTTCTCAAACGGGGATAAAAGGCCGGAAATGACACACGCCCACCGAGCATTTCCGGGAGGCGCACACCGGGACGGTTCGTGCTTTAATGCTCCATTTATATGCATATATCTTATTAATGTGATTGTTTGTCTCTGAATATCTGTAACCCATGTTTTGTCAAATAAATCTTTTATACCAAGGGCGACGCCTCAGCCGTCTTGAACACGACGTGGTATTCCAGCCACAACAAATGGTGACCCGACGTGCGGCGAGGCGACGCGGCCTAGTTAAATTGGATCGAGGTGACTCGCGTTGCACACGCAGAGGAACAGGGGCCCCGAATATTCAGGTAAGCTGGTTACATATTTGGACGACGCTAACGTCCGGTGTACTGGCTATTCGGCCGTAAACCAAATTAAAACTAAATTCAAATTCCTCTGTTCGTGTGCATGCGGCCATCTCCGGAAAATAAAGATGGTTTTATTTAAGCTAACTTCCGGTTATTTGTGTTAATTCTGACGAGGTGGGTTACGATATTCAGACAGTTTAAGCGCCGAACGCTTTCTTTTACGTTTAGGTAGTGTTGAGTTAGATTCACAAGTTTTACTTGTGGTCGGAGGAAGGCGAGACGGCCTGCCGGGGGTCACGTGGTGACCGACCCATTTCCCCGGTTTTCAGCGGAGCTGGCCGGCAAACCCTTAATTTGACGGAATTATGGGGCACTCATCTTTGAGTGAGGCTGAGGCGCGGGTACTCCTCGTTTCGCGTTGACTGCGTTACTAATTGTACTCCATTTTTTTAGATAGTTTTACAGGGAAATGGTTTAGAATAGAGAGTTTACCAAATTTCATGTGATCAGGGATCGCATTAGTTTTAGGACGTTGTTATAACTTTTGTTTGCGCCGTGTTTTCTATGTTGTGTAACGGCTTCAAGGCCGGACACGTTGAGAGAGACGTAACAATAGAGAGAAGAAAAAAGAGGGGGAGTGTGCTGTGTGTGGGGGCGAAGCGAACGGTTACTTTTCTCTTTTTTTTTTCCGTGTGTGTGTGTGTGTGGTAAAGCACTCGTGTGGGGGGAAGGGAGCGTTTCTTTGTTCCAACCACACGAGGAGGTGAAGGTTTACGCGTGTTTTGGTTTGTCTTCCTTTCTGCGTCAGAGGTGTCTTGTGTGATCGGTGCTTCCGTATCCTGACCGGAAGGGGGCGCTGTTGTATAAGGCAAGGACAAGTCTGGACACTGGGTTGTTGCATACCAGACTTGTATTTGTTTTATTACAAATTGCGGCCAGAAGTGGATGAAAATAACATATTTGAATGCCTGGGTGTGTGAATGTTGTTATCAGGTGTGGAACTCATAAATGTGGTACAGGTGAGGCCTGTGGAAAATCTAAAGGATCAATATCAGAGACAAAATGCACGATTTATGGGAAATATCAAAACGAAAAAGAGGCAATTAGCTTAAGACCAGGGGGCCACTAGCTAAAACAAGCAGGAATAAGCTTTATGTACCAAAATTAAGGGGGTAGAGCTTGGTTCATGATTTAGGCTGTAAAAGTTGGATTAATTTAAAAAGATAGCTGATATTGGCGTGTAACAGCTAAATGGTATCTGATATTCCGGCTTCACTTCAATTCCGGCGAGCTGATGGACAGCAGCTCCCTCCGGCTTCTCTGCAGTCTTTTATCATCAAACTGACCCGTTTTTCGAACCGGACTAAAGCTGGTCCTCCTTCCAACCGAATTCGGTGTTCAGTGACTCAGAGAGCCGGACGGGACCGTCCAAAAAAAATAAATAAATATATATTGTTGTGGAATAATATTTTGTTCCTTTTGAATCTGACTCCCATTTCTTATTTTATTTTGAAATTGACCCACTTCCTGTTTTACTTTGAAGAGGCTCTTCATTTCCTGTTTATATAATGTAACACGATGTAAACCACTTCTGATTGGAATTGGATACTGACCAATCAAATCGCAGACAGACTCAAAGCGCGCTGAAAAGTTAGTTTTTCTGTGTGAAGGAACGCCCTGTTTTTCTGAGACAAAGAGAAGTGAAGAGTCCTGTCCTGGTGTGTGAGTGAGAGAGAGACGCAGCAGCCAGCCAGCAGTTTGGAGCAGAAAGACAATGCAGGTTGTATTGTAAAGATTAAGAGATGCATCCAGATTTTAATATGTTAAAATAACGACTGCATTTAACTAACCCACTGTTTATACTTGTGAATCTGTGACAACTTTTTTATTTCTGAGTTACTTTACTTATTAAATATTCATAAACTGAAGGTGCGTGTGTAGTATCTGATGTGCAATGATTTGACTTCCTGCAGGATTGAAGCGGTAACTACAGAACTCGGGTGGAGAAAGAACATAAAACACAACAAATTTGGAGGTCCCACCGAGATGTGAGAAATAAGTATCCAACTGAGTCTTCCATACTGAACTAGACGCGTCATTCATCAAAAGGAGGTAAGCAGAGCCAGTTTAAATACAAAATCTGTAAATTGGGCTTAAAATAGGCAAATTTTTGCTCAGTGTGGTTGACTCTCAAGGATAAATAGTTTAAAATAGAGAAATACGTCGACTGTAAGATAAAGATAAGATAAAATAAAACCAGCCTCAGAGATAATACTGCGCGTTAGTCTGCCCAAAGGGAAATCGACGGATGCCCTTGGAGGAGTGAAAGTTCTAGGAAAATAATTCCGCTGTTCAACTCTGTAACTCCATTAGACTAAGTTTACTGTAAACTTGTTGAACTGGCAGTCAACTTTTAAAACAGTATCAATTAAAGTTCGCTCACAATTGACCGTAGGTGGGCGTTCGCGAGGCTGGGTGAGACATTAATTAATTAAATACGACGCACGCACCGAATAGATTAAAATAAAACAGAACTAAAAAGTAAATTGATGATAAAATAATTTATGACCTGTGGTGGAGTAGAGAGGTCACGGGTTCACAAATATTGCTGTCTTCTAGGATATTAAAAGGGAGTCAACACATTTTGTTTTTAAAAAAAAAAAAAAAAACATTTTAAGGGTGACCATTGTGAATATTTCTGGCGTCTGTGTCTTGCGTGTAAGTTGAAATGTGGTCAGTATTTTGTTTGTCTATTTTGTGTACGTGTTTTTGTCAAATATAAGACCACAGTGTGAATGTGTAGAAAAGAAGAAGAAAAAATAAAAAAGTTCCAGAATTTTCCAGTGACAATAAAAAGAGGTGTGTGCTGTGTGGTTGGATTTCTTGTGAGAATGGACACTGATGGGCAACAACGTCTCAGGTTACAAAAATGTGAGCAGGAAAGTTTTAAACCGGTAAAAGAACAAGTAGAAATAGTGAGACAAGCACTAGAGCTGCTGCAATATGATAAAAAGCTAAAAAAGGCTCTCGTGCAAAAGTTACAAAAAATAGAAAATAATGCAGAAGAGAAACAAGATGTGATATCTTTGATGTGGGATAAAATTAAAGAGTGCTCGAGTGATGAGGATAAATTTGACAAGAAAAAGACAGAAGCAAATGCCTTGCATAAGAATAAATACAGAAAGTTGATGAGGGAGGTGATTTATGAAAGAAAAGAGTGGTTGAAATTGGTTTTCGTAGCACAAGGTTCGTACCATTTGTTGAAAACACTGCAGCTGGTAGAGCAGCCTATAAAAAAGGTGGAGGAAATGGGTAGTTCAGATCCCCCTCCTTACGACCGGAACGGCAATCAGTCAGAACATCCTCCTAAAGGAATGTACCCCATATATCACATACAAGAGGGAACGTTACAAGTGGGGGGGGTTAATGACACCCCATCGCAGCAGAGGGGGGAGTCATTAAACCCAGTTAAAACAAAACTGTTTGAGGCACCAGGAAGGAAGACACAGTCCATCAGTAAACCATTCCAAACAGAGGGGGAAGGGAATATAAACAGCACACAGCAATGGGTGATTAAGGATGGGTGGAGTCCGTCTGTTAATCCCTCAGGACACCCTGATTCGCACACTTCTTCCATCCTTGCATCCTCAGCACCTCCCTCTGACAGCTTTCATGATGGAGAGGGCCTGCTTGTGGGTTTGCAGGGTTGGAGGAATCGTGCAGGGTTGTCTCAAAACCCACTCACCTGTACTCACCAATTGCCTGCCCCGTCTCAGACACACATACAGAATTCTTTTTGGCCACAAGCAATACGAATTACTTCTGATTTATCGGCAGCTCTTTCACCACCAGATCACGCTTCTATCCCTGTTGAAAACGTGGATCCATCGTTAAGTACTGGTTCATTTCCTCTTTTGCAGGCAGGAAATCAGATACGTTATAAACCTCTTGCGTTAGGTGATGTGCAGGCGTTAGTAGACAAACTCCCTCCCCTCACAGAAGGAGGAAGTAAGTGGTTAAACGTAGTGGACTCCTTAACTAAAGGTATTAATTTAGCTGTGGGAGACATGAGGGCACTATTGGGAAGGTGTGTAACTTCTACTAGGATGGATGAAATAGAGAGAGCTGCTGGGTGGAATAGAAACATACCTGACTCAACTTGCATGTTGTTGGAGTATCAGAGACTTGCCGCCGCTCTCAGACAGGCTTATCCCCTTCCAGAAGGTACAGGGGTTCCTAAGTTCACCTGGAAGCCTGGTCAAAACCCCACTGCATATTTAGATGTGTGTAAACAGGACTGGTATGACAGAACTCACTGCCATGGTCAGGGGGAGAATCAAAAGTATTTTTTTAGACAGACAATACTTGATGGTGTACCCGCAGCAGTCAGTAAGGCAATGAAAATTAACCCTGATTTACCCACAGCAGATGCTGCCCAGTGGGAAAGGCATCTTATTCATCATCTGCAATGTGTGGCTGATGAGGAGACTAAAACTTCCTCTGAACTGAAAGATATGCAAACGCAGCTCTTAAAGCTACAATTGAAACAGGCTAGGGATGTAGTTCAAACTAAGAAAGATTCAAAACAGATGGTACAAGCTGACACTGTGTTTCAGTGTTCTGATGCTACTTATCAGTGTCCTGTAACTGCCCAACCCCCGCTTCCTGTTGTATACCCTCGGGGACGGTCAAGAGGACAGTGGGGAGAAAGAGGGGGGTCTCGGGGCAGAGGTTTCGGTCGGGGTTACACGCAGGGAGGCAGAGCAACAGATGTTTGCCATTACTGTCACAGACCAGGTCACTGGGCAAGGGATTGTTTTCACAAGCAGGCCAACGCCCAAAGAGGAGGAGCACATCACTACTCAGCTCCCAACCACCAGATGGCGCCACCGGCACCTACCTCTGGCCAGCAGGATCCATCTTGGGCGCCACCAGGTGGATACTACCAGCAATGACACACCCCACAGAGTAATCACACCATAGGGGGAGGAGCAGACCCTATGGTGAAAATGAGGGTCATGAATAAAGATCTATCATTCCTCGTGGACACTGGAGCTACATATTCAACCCTCAATGAGCAGGGATTTGATGAACATGCCAGTGCGGACACGGTGTCTGTGATCGGTTTCGCTGGGGTGCAACAAAAACTGTCTCTAAC
>NW_023618590.1:0-286 GCF_014905685.2 Nematolebias whitei
GGGGGGGGGCATGGGTGGCGTGCTGGGGCGTCTCCGGGCCTATGGTGCGGAGCTCTTGATGTGAGAGCCGGCCCTCCTCAGCTGCGGCTCCCTGCTGCTCTGCCCCTTGGGCTGGGGCCGGCCTGTGGTCGCTGTCAGGTAGATGGTGCATGCGGTCGGCCCGACAGAGATTCTGTCGGGCTATCTGTGTGTGCCTGTTGGTTGCTCAGGTTGGGTTTTTGGTGGTCCCCCCTCTCTTGGATCAATTTGGGCCCCACGTTTGGTGTGGGGCCCACTCCCCCCGGTC
>NW_023618590.1:386-5037 GCF_014905685.2 Nematolebias whitei
TGGGGCCTGGGCTGTGGGTGGGCTTTGGGCCTTGGGGGCGGTCAGTGTTGGGGCCGGTGCTTCGGTTCCTCCTGCGCTGTTCCGATTCTTTTAATCTAGGTTCCTGGTTGCGATGGCCGGCACTCTGACCGGGGTGGCTGCCGGCTTTCGGCGGGGGGTCAGCTATGGTAGTGTACGTGTGGTCATTGGTGGTGTAGGGCGGCGGTTGGGGGCGTGGCTTTGCCTCATCCGGGCACTGGCTGGTCTTCCTGTGTAGCATTTGCAGTGGGGGTGCTGTGTGTGTGGGGGGGTGCATGGGTGGCGTGCTGGGGCATCTCCGGGCCTATGGTGCGGGGCTCTTGATGTGAGAGCCGGCCCTCCTCGGCTGCGGCTCCCTGCTGCTCTGCCCCTTGGGCTGGGGCCGGCCTGTGGTCGCTGTCAGGTAGATGGTGCATGCGGTCGGCCCGACAGAGATTCTGTCGGGCTATCTGTGTGTGCCTGTTGGTTGCTCGGGTTGGGTTTTTGGTGGTCCCCCCTCTCTTGGATCAATTTGGGCCCCACGTTTGGTGTGGGGCCCACCCCCCCGGTTGTGCCCCCCTTTGGCGGGGGACTCCCTTGCCGCCGGTGCATTGGTGGCTCTCGGTGTCTGGGCTGGGTGGTGGGGTGCACGTCGGTCCGCCCTGGTTGCTGCCTGGCGGGGCCTGGGTGCCCTGGCTCTGTCGGGGCTCTGCTAGGGGGTGGTATGGCCTCGGGGCTTGGGGCTCGGTGTCCATGGCCGGATCTACTTGTGGGGGGGCATGGGTCGCTGGCAGGGCCTGTGGGCTCGTCGTTGCAGCTTCCTGGAGGCTCTGCATTGTGGTGGCTGGGGTCACCCGGTTCTTTCCTCTGCTCCTCTCTGGTGGGGTGCGGTTCTCCCTGTTGGGAGACTCTTGGGGCTCCAGGCCTGTGGGCCGCTGTGTGTCTGTGGCTCCGGTCCTCCCTATGTTGCCATTGTGTCCTGGGGGGGCGGGTCTGTGGGCCCCCACGTCCACTATTGGGCATTCTTTTGGAGAAATCTGGTGGTGGTGGGCGTGCTTGCGCGGGTGTTTGGATTCAGGTGCTTTGACAGATGCACGCTAGGTTGGGTAGTGGTGGAAGCTAGATGATTCCTTGTGCGATGTCGAATGTTTCATGGTGATATTGTGGGTGGCATTGTGCTGTGCATGTTGTTTTGTCATGGTGGTCTCTCGTCTTATCTTCTTCTTTTTTTATTATTTATTTATTCTTCTTTCTTCTCTTTCTTTAAAAATAAAAATAAAAAATAAAATAAAAAAATAAACCATCTCCCACACAGTATCTCTGTCACATATCTGTCAAGTAGCTCGAAAAAGAGAGAATCCGTTTAAATTAAGTATAATATCAGGTACTTGAACTAGTCCAGATATTATAACATGTAGTGGAGCTCCGAAGCTAAATGAAGCTAACCGACCTATTTCACTACAATGATTTTATCACATATTGAAAATGTCTAGAGTTTAGGAGCTGTTTCCTTCTAAGAGCTACCTGAACTAGGTTATTTATGGGAAAACAACAATTCTAGTGGGTAAACGAAATGACTCTAAGCATCTTGAGATTTCACACAGGTCCTATGAGTGCATAAGGAGAACAGAGATGAGTACATGGTGAGTTTAAGAAGTTGTGCTTTGTGAACAAAGGTGCATGTAGACGTTTTTGTGCAGTGCTAATGGTCTCTGTGATGTCTTCAAGTGTAGACATAGTCTTAATTGAATTGAATTAGAAGAATTTTGTTTATGATGCAGTGAACAAGCATAGTTATGAGATGGAAGAATTTGCAGATTTGGTATATAACAAGCAGTGGTTACATATAATCATGCTGCCGAAACCTTTACAAAATCTAAATGGATAATGTAGACCTGAGAGTGGTCCTCACTGTCAGGTAGTGAGTCGAAACACATATTCTAAAAGATGGAAGACATTAATTTGAATGGAATATTTTATGCTGTAGGCGTAAAGAATTGGATTGTGCAGTGTTTAATGAAGGTTTTCACTCTTATGTAATTGAGCGGTTAGAACATCCGTTGTGCAATCCAGGACACCAGAATGACTCTGTTGAAGGTAAACGCTGTGGTCCCAGAATAGAACTTGCTAACAGAGGATTAATGTTGATAACAGATGCTTAATGTTGAATCAGACTTTTAATAATTGGATTGTTTATTTTTCCTTCTCAGCAGCCTGAGAAGACAGAGCTGTGGATTGGGGAGGTGAGTCTGGCTAGGCCCACAGAACACATACAGCTAGTCTTCAGATACATACAGCATCCATCTGAGTGTTGATCATGACCATCTAGTGCTGGGTGCCGGATCGGATACCAGATGTGTTCAGGTGGATGCTGAAGTTGGGTCTGGGAAACTGACCAATGGGGCGTTTCAAAGAAACTGTCAGTCGAGCACCACTGACACAACAATAAAGAAATTGTCAGCCAAGCAATAAGACTTTTCACTATGGAAACAAAGCAAAGATCTATCAGTCCAACAACAAACTGAATTAACTGTCCAGAGGGGGTCCTGGATTTTGTCAACAGCGGGAACATCCAGTCAAGTCTCGCTGTATGCTGAGCTATGAACTGCTGCATAAAGCTGAACTGGTCTCCAGACCAAGGGAGACAAACTGAAGACAGAAAGGCTGAAAGAAAAGTTGGTGGTCCATCTGTCCAAGGTCACTAACAACAACTGCAGCCTGACGGAGGTGTCAACCCCACATTTGGTCTGTGATGGTCATCCGAGCGCCTTGGTGTCGTGATCAAAACGGCAGTTGGCTTTGAGAATAATCACTCACATAGGCTCATTTTAAGACAGGTGCCAAAACATGACACAGGAATACTACTGTGGGTGTGCTAGATGATTTGCCCTTTTCCAATTGCTCCGAGATGAAAATTGTTTTATTACCTCTAAACCTAATAGGACGATGAATAATGCTCCTCACGCCTGAGCAAAATATTGACTTTTTAACTTTTCGTTTATACAGGTCACGAAGTCTCATTCAAGAGAAACCTATACCTGAGACCTGATTTGGATTGAATTCACTAATGTTTTCTAAAGTAATAATAAATGATTGTCTTTGCCTTGATTGAGCTCATTTGGTGGGTCTGGTTTGATACAAGGGATGAAATTTATTTAATGGTTAACTCTTTGGAAAATTATATGAGAGCTTGGGTTATATTTGGCTATTTTTTTTGCAAAACCTGGATTGGGTAACAGTAGGGGAAGATTAAAATTACACCATATTATTTTTATATTTCTGAAACTAATACTCAGACTGGGTGTTAGTAAATTACAACCAGTAATACTTTGGATTTGAAACAGAAAACTGTTTCAAAAAGGGGGAAGGTGAAGGCTGCTCTTAACAGGAAACAGTTCATACAATGATTAGATCATTACAAAATATACAAAAATAACTTCTTAGGGTTTTATATTTAAATGAACAGCAAAAAGCCAATAGTAAGTCTGAAGCGTTTAAAGGATCATTTAGGATAATCACATTGACATTTGAAAAGTGGAATAAATCAGAAGCCTACAAAACGACATTGCACTTGTATATATCGGTTTAACAAAAGTATTTTTCTCTTTCTTTGTTGTAATGCGTACAGATTCCAGAAAAGGGGGACGCCCCTAGCATCAAAACACAGACTACTGAAGTGGATTTGAGCAAAGGTTAAGGAGAGATGTGGTGGTTCGGTATTTTTTAACACAACTGACTTGACTTGACTGGACTGGACTCTTAATTAGATTAATTGGGCTAATAAAAGGTTTCATGAACAAAGTATTTTAACCACATGTTTTACTACTGAGGAACCGGCTCAGTGGTTATGAATTTTATGAATTTCTTCCTTGCTTCTCTCTCTCTCGCACAGACAGGTACCTGGAGGGAAGATTAAATTCCTCTTGTTTCCACAGTGTGATATGTCAAGTGTTTAACAACTTTTAAGGTTATATTGTACTTTGATGTTGTTGGCGCATGTGTTTAATGAAGTTCCTTCCACAGGCTCCAGGAGGAGGGAGGCCGGCGTGGGGGATTACTTATTGTAGAGTGTTGTTGTGTATGGGTGTTGTGTTATTATGTTTAACTTTGCTTATTGTAGGTAGATCCGTTGACTGCAAAGGCTTGGAAGGGTGGAGGATGGTACTAGAGTACACAGGTATCCCTGGAGAAGTCCAGTATGTACCTCATTTCAGTTTCAAGTGTATAGATGAATGTAAGAATAGCATTTTATTTCAGTTTTACAAGTTCTGTTTTATTATAACATTACAGTGTAAGAGTACACACTAGCAATAGCAATAATGACCATCAGGGTGTCCAATAATTAAGAAACAGGTTGTACTCACTAGGAAGTAACCACAGTCAGTTTTTTGACCAGGCCCACAAATGGGTCATGGATCCCACAGATAAAATAATCAAAAGGCCATACAGGGTGTTTAACAATTCGCAAGCTTTGGTGTCCAGCTTTTCTCATCAGGATGGAGAATCTCTGACCGAGGAGACTGACTACGGACCACCACACCGGACTGGGTCCTGCTAAAAAGAGGGATAGGACCCCACCAGGTGGTGGAGAGAACATCACACGCCATCGGTCTCCAGAAGGAGAGTGACACCTGTTACGACCACAACCAGTGCA
>NW_023618590.1:5137-10933 GCF_014905685.2 Nematolebias whitei
AGACAAAACTCCATCCCAGACACTTGGAAAACAGCCTTTGTTCTTCCTTTGCTGAAGGGAGGTGACCCCACCTCACTGAACAACTATCGACCAATCTCTAAACTCTGCATTTTAGCCAAGGTTCTAGAAAAACTGATAAACTCTCAAATCAAAAATTACCTGGACTCATTTAACATCTTACCTCCACATCAATCTGGTTTCAGGAAACAACACAGCACAACCACTGCTTCACTGAAGGTTCTTAATGATGTTGTTGAAGCACTGGATGCTAAGGATTATTGTGCTACACTTTTCTTAGACCTGTCTAAAGCTTTTGACACTGTGGATCATAACATCTTGTGTCATAAACTCTCAGAAATTGGTTTCTCAGAACACACCATTGGTTGGTTCTCTAACTATCTTTCAGACCGGAGGCAATGTGTTCAACATAATGGTACTTCCTCCAGTTATTTAACAGTCAACAATGGTGTACCACAAGGCTCAGTCTTAGGACCCACCCTCTTTACAATCTACATACATAATGTTGGTAAAAACATCCCTAATGCATCCTTACATTTCTATGCTAATGACACAGTTGTTTATTGTTGAGCTAAAACTGTTGCTAAGGCTTTTCAGCTTTTGAAATCTGTATTCAACAACATCCAGACTGATTTATTCCGCCTCAAACTTGTCCTAAATGCCGACAAAACCAAAGGGATGCTTTTTTCAAATAGGAAGTTGGTCCCAGCAGTTCTTCCTCTGATTTTATCCTCAAATGGTGTCCCCATTGAGTTTGTTGATTCCTATAAATATTTGGGTATCTTGGTCGACTAACATCTCTCTTTTAAACTCCATGTGGAAAACTTGGTAAAGAAACTGAAAGTTAAACTGGGTTTCTTTTTCAGAAACAGATCCCGTCTAACCCTGAATGTTAGAAAACGTCTTGTATCTGTGACTTTCCTCCCCTCAATTGATTACGGTGACATTATTTACATGAACGCTCCTACAAGAACCCTGCAGATGTTGGATGCTGTCTATCATGGTGCACTAAGATTCATAACTGGCTGTGATTATCGTACCCAGCACTGCACCCTGTATTCACTGGTTAACTGGACATCATTAACTTCACGCAGACTCTTTCACTGGTACATTTTCATCTTTAAATCACTTCTTGGTCTGTTGCCTTCCTACATCTCCTCCTACATGTCTCTGCATGAGTGCAGCTACGGAGTGCGCTCTCAGGACATTAATACCTGCAGTGTTCCCTCAATGAGGACTGGACTAGGCAAAAGGGCCTTCTCCTACTACGCTCCTGTTTCCTGGAATATCTTACAAAAAGATTTGAAGCTCTTGACCTTGTGGCTTTAAGAATCTGTTGGACTCCTGGCAGGGACCAATGCAGACATGTTCCTGTTTTTAGTTTTCTACATTCGCCTTAGAATCTAGCTGTTTTTTTGTTACCTTTTTTCCTTTTAGCCATCCTATTTGTAAACCTGCAGTATGACTTTTTACAATTGTTTATTGTTGTTGCTGTTGTCCATTGTTGTCATCTTTCTTTGTTGAAATCAGGTCTCTCTTGTAAATGAGTCCTCGAGGCTCAATGGGATTTACCTGTCTAAATAAAGGTTGATTGATTTGACGTCATCAAAGCCCTGCCCCCTCAGAACAGGAAGTCACTTTTTTGCTTGGAATGCTCCCTCTCTGACACTATTGATCCAATCAGGATGATCCTGTGTTAGAATACAGATAACAAGTTGGTCTGACTTGCTTTAAAGCGCAAAGCGTTTCGTTGGAGGATGTGGGCGTGGTGGCGTGGCGAATTCAGAAGTGACACCGTTGCAATACGTTTGGCTCTAAATTCCACAGATTTGATCCGAGGTTCATCAAAATCACTATTATCGATCATTACCCACCCCTTGAAGAGGAAGCCATGATAATTGCCCAATAGCCTCTATAGCGCCCCCTAGAATTTTTTAAAACCTCAGCCCCAAGCCATTTTTTGACCGATAATTCTGAAAATTGGTGAACATCTGTATCGTCACAGGACCTATGAAAAAGTCTCTTGGAGCACTGGTCCACAACCAACAGGAAGTCGGCCATTTTGGGTCAAATGTTCATTTTTAGGCATTTTTAATTTTGAGTTTTAACAAACTCCTCCTAGGAATTTTGAAGGATTGCCTTCAAACTTGGTGGATATGCCCTTAAGACATTGGGGAGTAAAAAGTTATCAAAAGATTGCATTTTTGTTTTGTTAAAGGGGCGTGGCCAGGCCTCAAATTTGAACTTCACGCCATAAATTTCCAAACGCTATAACTTTCACAATGAAAAACAGAATTGCACCAAATTTGGCATGAGTCATCCCTGTCTGATGCCCGACGATACTCTGTGGTCAAATATTGATGTCATCAAAGCCCCGCCCCCTCAGAACAGGAAGTCACTTTTTTTGCTTGGAATGTTCCCTCTCTGACACTCTTGACCCAATCAGGATGATCCTGTGTTAGGAGACAGATAAGTTGGTCTGACTTGCTTTAAAGTGCAAAGCGTTTTTGCTGAAGGATGTGGGCGTGGTGGCATGGCGAATTCAGAAGTGACGCCGTTAAAATACGTTTGGCTCTAAATTCCACAGATTTGATCCAAGGTTCATCAAAATCACTATGATCGATCATTACCCACCCCTTGAACAGGAAGCCATGATAATTGCCCGATAGCCTCCATAGCGCCCCCTAGAATTTTTTAAAACCTCAGCCCCAAGCCATTTTTTGATCGATAATTCTGAAACTCGGTGAACTTGTGTATCTTCTCAGGACCTATGAAAAAGTCTCTTGGAGCCCTGTTCCAAACTCAACAGGAAGTCGGCCATTTTGGGTCAAAGGTTCAATTTTGTGCGTTTCTAATGGCGCATTTAAAAAAACTCCTAGGCTTTTTGAGCGATTGCCTTCAAACTTGATTAATGTGCCCTTAACACATTGGGGAATAAAAGTTAGCAAAAGCTTTCATTCTCCTATACGTTAAAGGGGCGTGGCCAGGCCTCAAAGTTGCTCTTCACGCCATAAATATAAAAAGGCTATAACTTTCACACTGAAAGACCGAAATGCACCAAGCTTGGCATGACTCATCCCTGTTGGATGCCGGACGATCCATTTTGGTCATAGTTTGAAGTCATCAAAGCCCTGCCCCCTCGGAACAGGAAGTCCTTTTTTTACTTGGAATGCTCCCTCTTTGACAACATTGACCTAATCATGATGATCCTGTGTTAGAAGACAGATAAGATGGTCTGACTTCATTTAAAGAGCAAACCGTTTTTGCTGGAGTATGTGGGCGTGGCGAATCAAGAAGTGACGCTGTTGCAATACGTTTGGCTCTAAATTGCACAGATTTGAGCCGAGGTGTACCAAAATCACTATGATAGATCTTTATCCACACCTTGAACAAGTATCCATGATAAGTGGCCAATAGCCTCAACAGCGCCACCTACATTCTTCCTACAGTTATATCTCAGTGATACAACATCCGATCTGAACCAGATTTTTGGTGCGTCATTAGTGAGCACTTATGGACACATTGATATTCTTGTTTAATATTTGACTCAAGTGCGCCCACTAGATTTTTTAAACTGTTATATCTCAGTGACATTACAGCCGATCTGCAACAGATTTTGGATGCTTGATTAGTGAGCACTTATGAACACAGTGTTATTGCTGTTTAATATTTGACTCAAGTGTGCCCCCTACATTATTCAAACTGTTATATCTCAGTGATATATTGTCTGATCTGGACCAGATTTTTGGTGCGTGATTAGTGAGCACTTATACACACAATGTTGTTGTTGTTTTACTTTTGACTCAAGTGCACCCCCTACATTATTCACACTGTTATATGTCAGTGATATATCATCCGATCTGCACCAGATTTTTGGTGCGTCATTAGTAAGCACTTATGGACACATTTGTATTGTTTTTTAACTTTTGACTCTAGAGCGCCCCCTACATGATTCAATCTGGTATATTTCAGTAATACATTATCTGATCTGGACCAGATTTTTGGTGCATCATTATTGATCACTTATGGACACATTGATAGTTTTTTTAAATTTTGTTTCTAGAACGCCCCTACATCATTCTAACAGTTATATTTCAATGATACATCATCCGATCTGCACCAGATATTTGTTGTCATCTGTGAGCATTTCCTGACATTAATATTGTTAATTATTTGACTCAAGTACGCCACCTAGATTATTCAAACTGTTATATCTCAGTGCTATATCATCTGATCTGGACCAGATTTATTGTGCATGATCAGTGAGCACTTAGACACATTGGTATTGTTCTTTAACATTTGACTCAAGTGCGCCCCCTACGATATTCTAACAGTTATATTTCAGTAAATTATTATCCGATCTGAACCAGATTTTTGGTGCATAATCCGTGAGCACGTCTAAACACATTGATATTGTGGTTTAACATATGTCTCAAGCGCACACCCTCTCATACTGATATGTGCAGATGGCGATTGCAAAGTTTAGGCATATGTGCCCCCTGGTGGAGGCGTGCAAGAATGGCATGAGAGCTTTCACCACTGGGATTGGGAGACATTGCTGGAGTGTCCACGGTCGCAGCTGATGTCGAAAGTTCAGCGAATGCGCACTCCAGTCAAAGGGCGCGTGATGGGAGCGTGAGTGTTCGCGATGGCGACTGGGCGTAGTCGCTGGAGCCCCGCGGTCGCCGTAAGGCCGCAGCGGCGCTTTGCTGCGAGGGCCTTCAATACTGCTTGCAGCTTTAATTGTTTTTGTTTTTAACTGACTGATTTGTTATTCTTGTTTGTTTTTAACTTCTGTACTGTGCAGCACTTTGTGCACCTTTTGGCTGCTGGAAAGGGCTCTATAAATAAAGTTTGATTGATTGATTGATTAAGTGAGCAGTGAGTTTCACACACTATTTTAGCTCTGGGTTTTATCAACAGTACTGTTATAAGCCAATTTTTCAATAAATGGGCACCTGTGTTTAGGCCTTACCCCATGAATATTGTAAGTAAATGTTTCCTGTGGCAGTGTTACTTAATATGAGCTTAATTCTAACAGATACAAGAGCCAGGCTATTTCAGTGTTTATTTACTCCAATGCACTTAAAATTAATAAACCTACAATATTTTCTAAGAAGACTGACAGCAACTTTGTAGTGTTAAACGCACCTTAAGCAGTTTAATTTACCAGAATTTGCTATTTAAACAGTAACTCATAAACCAAGCTTGATTAACAAAAACAAATTAAAATGAAAAGCAAGTATGCAGCTCTCAGTTCTGAAAAACTGTAATACTCTGTTTTTAACAGCAAGTGGCGGTGTAAGCTTACTTTTACCGGTAGGAGTCACTGACGACTTCCTGTGAACCGTCCTGTTGACATCCGGTCGTTAGCCATTAGCTACGATTAGCAACGCACAAACACGGTTCTAATCAGCATTTATGGACGGATTTAAAGCTTTATCGTGGCGTCGCTTCAAAGGCACGCTCTTTATGCATAGACTCATCAGGTTAGGAACGGATGTCAGGGCTTTATTCAGCTTTTTTAAACACTAAGGAAGATTCCGTTAAAAACGAGCTTCATTTCCGGGGTCACGTGACTCAACAGACACGTGGTGTCAATAAACCAGGTGTCTGTAGTGATGATGCATGACAGACGACCAGCTTTAATAAAAGGTGAAGCCTGATCGAAGTTCTCCTCAGCAGCTGAGTACAGAAGGACTGAACTCCTGCTTTAAATCCAGCTAAAAACGATAATGTGTAACCAAAGTTGTTTTACTGTTTTACTAATAATCAACA
>NW_023618590.1:10943-13726 GCF_014905685.2 Nematolebias whitei
CTTATCGCTACTTCCAGTGGTTACCTTTGCTTATCGGGAAGCAGACAGTGGACATCGGGGGTTGGCTTTTCGCACTGACGCCAGCTTGAATGGACGTACACGGCGTTACGTCACCAGCTTCTCGGCGAATCAGAACGCCCAAACAGCGGTCCTCGATCAATCACAGCTCGTGTGTACTCGCCTGAAGCTAGCAGTTAGCTTCAACAGTCCGGTCAAATTATCGCCCATTAAAGCTTCAAAAATGCACAATTTACTGTGGGAACGTAACGAATCAACATAGAAGCACCTCTGAGTTGGCGCTCAGCTTTACAGACAATGTTTCACCATTTAAAACACGACTCGTTTGAGTCCAGTAACAAAACCGGGTCAGACCACTGAACCCCCGTTCATGCTAGAGTTTCAAACAGAATGAAGCATCTCTCGCCCTGCGTACAGCTTAATTACACACACAGAATGACAATTTCCAGCTTCAAAATGAACATCAACGCAATTCTGCATCTTTCTGAACACCACAGCCGTAAAATATGTCTTTATCAACTGTAGATGAACAGATGCTCGGATATATTCATCATTTAACACGGATTCCTCATTTTTCTGGACTGAATAAAATGTGCATTGAATTTAAGGAAATGCAAACGTGAGACGTCATTTATATTTGACCCATCAAAATGAATGCGGTCATTTATTTACAGAATCAAAATTTAACATCAAACCTTTACATTAATTTGGCAAATTATGAAAATAACAACATAAGCAATCAATCAGGAAAAATCATACGGCCATGATTTTTCCGTTGCTTCACCACAGACATTTATGAAACTGTACAATTATGATCTTTTACCCACACGGATGTGGATGAGCATTTTACACAGACATTTCTAAATATCTGGAAGAATATCTACTTGATAAAAAGTTTAAAGATGGGAAAGAAGTTTAGAGGGAGTAAAGATGGTATGGGAGGGGAAGTGTTCACCAGAATTGACACTCTCCATCAGAACCCAGCTCTCCCCGGTACGCTTGGTAGGAAACTTGACTCATTACCTTTCTGAGATTAATCAGCAGATATGGAGCTCCGTTAACGCTACCTGTCCAGCGTCTCCTTAGGATGCTGTGAATCGTCAGAAGTAGTGGCGAGTGAAAATGTTATAATCCCCTGGAACTCGGAAGAGCTCTGTTGTCATGTCAGGATCATCCCGTCTCTCACAGAACTGTCCGCGCAACAGAACTTCTCCAGAGCTTCAACAGAACCCAACAGAACTTCAACAGCACTCCATCAGAACTGAACAGAACTGTCCAGAACCGTTCCAGCACCATCCCAGAACTTCTAACAGAACTGTGTAGACCAGGAAGTACCGACATTTTAAAGAGCTGTTTTTCGGTTCATCTGGGAGTATTCCCATTGGCCAGAACCGACCAGACGGGGTGTGTTTTGTGACGTAAAAGGTTAGAAGACAGCAAGAATTGTTATGGGACAGATCAGAAATGTTCTCACAGACAGAGAGAGTTTTGTTTTGGCGAGTTTAGAAACAGGTGCCAAAAACCTCTATATTTACGTCTGAGAGGATTCTAAAAACATGACAGTTCGTTCCAACAACTTGTTTTGCGTTTGACTCCAACCTTGGACCAACTTACACTTGCTCATTCAAAGGCAGAAATCAGAAAATGCATAAAAATCTGTAACAGACCTCAACATGAATTCTAACTTTGCATGAGAAAAAATCATTACCCAGTTAATAAAATTGATTAGTTCACTGCAACATCTAAAATGGTTTGAACTAAGACACTTTGATTATCAACATTTGTAAAATAGTAATGATAATAAAACAGAGAGTGTTCTTTTCACTTGAATCTTCAAGAAAGAAAGTCTCAGGATGGGTGAACCTGTATTTCTGGATTCAAATCAATGAAATGACAGTTCCTGTCCCACAAGGTTCTTAAGGTCAAGATTTTTGACCTTAGGCTTAGTTTTGCCATGGGCCTAGTCCACTACAGTCCCCCCTTTGGAAATCATCACCTGTCCATGGGGATGAATTCCAACTATGGACTTACGCCTTCGATTGTCCTTGAAGCTTGAAGTAATCCAGCAAAGAAACAAGAGTCAAGAGTAATCCAGCAAGGAAAACAAAAGTCAAAAGTAATCCAGCAAGGAAAACAAAAGTCAAGGTAATTCCACAATGTTCTCGGTAATTCCATTGTAGCAATGCTTTAACCCCTTGGAAACAGAGTCTGTAATCCACTGGAAAAGTTATATAATCCACAACGGTAAATCCACAACGATTGGAAGTGTTGATTAATCAGCATACAGAGGGGTACCCTTGGGTTGAACTGAAGAAGCGGCCACTGGATGAAGAGTGGAGACCAACGTCAGGATTGCAGGTCGCCTCCAGCGAAGGTTGTCTCCAGCGACGTCCAGCCTGTGTCGTTCTGGTTCAAATGTGTCATGCAATTATGTGGTTTAAGGTGGGCTTATGAAGGTGATTTTACATAAGGCCTTAAACTATATGCACCTGGTGTGTAAGCTATTATGGTTGGGAACAGCTACAACTACCAGTTAAGGGGTGGAGCATGCTGAAAAGGGGTAACTACAGGGGTTTAAGCCTATAGAAAGGGGTTCCAAACTACTTTTCCATTTCTAACTTGGGTTAAGTTAGCTTTACATGGCAAAATATAGTTTGGTTCAAATGTCTGTTGTCTTTTAGACGAACGACTTGAGATTGGGTGTTTGGTTTCCCCATAAACGTTTTGGAAGTCTATGGCGAGACTTATCAAAAAGAATTAGCTAT
>NW_023618590.1:13826-15447 GCF_014905685.2 Nematolebias whitei
GATAATGTGTAACCAAAGTTGTTTTACTGTTTTACTAATAATCAACAAATAATCAATTAATGGAAGTATTAATCTTTAAGAATTGTATAATCTTTTGTATGATTGTGTGATTTACTTTTACTTTGTGAAATGGTAAAGTTAAAGAGGCCTCATGTAACAGAGAACATGTCTGAACAGGCCCACCTGGGACAAGCCTGGGCTTGCCTCGAGCAATAGAGGAAAACAAGAAGTCATAGAGTTCAAACACAGCTCATCTCATGATGACGCATCTTTGAGCAAAACAAGTTCTGGAAAGTACTAGAGAACTAGTCTAAACCGGTTGAGGTGCAAAACAGCAGAGAAGTTACTGGAAAAGAAATTATGTAATTTTCCAAAACCCCTCCTTAAGAGGAGGAGGGAAAAATAAGTCTTTAAATACAGACTGAACAGAATAAACTTGGTCAATGCAGAGTCGAAGGCTGAGTTGAAGAGCTGAACAGAAGGTACTACGGCAGAGAGCAGCTAGAGGATCAGAGACGCCCGAAAGAAGTTGGATTATATCGGTTTGGGACAAGGCTGGGGATCTACTTCTTTTTCTACTGAAATGGGATTGGAATAGGTTTCCACTTGTAACAACAGACTGAAGAAGGATCCTACTTCTAAAAAGCTTGACCCGGGCTCGTCCAAAAAACTCTGAATTCTCCAATTTGGCATAGATTGCTCCTGTCCTTGGGTAAGGCCCGTATCTCTCTCCTGGAGAGTGGGAAATATGCCGTTTACTGACACAAAGATTCTCTGAGAGACACCTCAGAATCATGGTAAGCGGACTACCCTGTCCTTCTGGTCTAAATAAATTACTTCATCAGATTAGAAATTTAGCGTACAGGACAAATTCAAGAATATTAAATTGGGTACTAGTGGGATTTGCTCGAAGGTGCTTCTGGTTCATGAGGGAGTTGAGGGAGAACATCTTTTGGCTTGATTTGTGAAAGGTCTATGTGAAGGCAGAATCTATAAATCCTCAAGGGCTCTTGAGTTTTAGATTTCATCGGATAATAATCATCGCCTCACTTAGGGAAGAAAGTTTATCCTATGTACTCATGAAATTTAATCATTATAAAATTGTGCCTGATGCTGTATTCCCTGCTAAAACTATTTGATTAAAGCAACGCAAAATGAATAATTCTGGACTATTATTTCACCCTTAATGAACAAAAACATGGTAATGCTTGGTTCACTTAACAACACCAATAAAGGAGGTTTTGACAGGTTTATTAGCTACAGAGTGACAACACCCTTGTGCCCATTTCCAGGGCCCTAAAATTACCAGAACAGTTAACAATTGCAACGCTAAAGTGAGAGGTGAGCGGCCACAACGCGAGTTTCTCTGGACCAGAAGATCCATTCCCTGCTGCTTGGAGGTTTGAGGTAACAGAGTGAGATTAGGGTGTGACTCACGGATTTAAGGTCGTTAATATTCTGGATGAATCACCTCGCCGCAGCCTTAATGAGGCTACTTTAGACAGCTACAGGTAAAACCACGGCGCTGAAGTAAGCTTCCGGACCCCTTGGAGGAGAGGCTGCAAGCAAAGGTGCTTATCGCTACTTCCAGTGGTTACCTTTGCTTATCGGGAAGCAGACA